>NW_009231028.1:0-1728 GCF_000690835.1 Fulmarus glacialis | reverse complement strand
TCCGCGGCCCGGAGGCCGAGGGCCATGGGGTACCCCAGGAGGCTGAGGGGGGCCCCGGGGCACCCTGACATCTCGGTCACCTCGGGAGTTCTTGGCACTTTCTTTGCATCCTTGTCATCTCCTAATTCCAGCTGCACTTGCTCAAATGGGTGGTAATGCGACTCTAGAGGAGATTAAGGAACCAGAGATAGCTGCATTTAGGATTACCGAAAGGAAATGAAGGAATCTAATCCACTCCCACCCTTTACGTTACTGGGTTTCAATAAGACCTTATACCACCTTTTAGGATTTTAAACAAATGAAATCGCTTGGAGAAGGGGACAGAAAAAGACCGAGTGATAGAGAGTGTGTTTACCCATTAAATGAACTGAATAGCGGAGGATAAGGTGAATTGCAAAAGCGGCCACGGCCGAGCTGCATTTTCTGCATCCCGATAACCACTGTATTTGAATGGGCCCAAGGCTCGCAGATTCCTCAGAGTTCTCCTCAGGACCAGGGCAGGTTCAGGAAGGCCACGCTGGAGATCCACGTATAAGCTGGAAAATCAATCTAATACTGATCTGAGCTGCAATATGACACACCCCACACCTCAAAAGCCCAAAACCCACAACATAACGTGAAGCTGTAAGTATATTGTTTCCAGTCAGTACAAATAAAAAAAAAAACTTAGAATGTCCTTATCTTCAGAGGACTGTTTCTGCTCTATTCTGATTGCATAAAGCCAAGAAGAAAATAACTAGCGCTTACTACAATGATAAAAAGAAAGTCCTCTTTTTTATTCGTAGTTTCACTTTAAACCAAGGAAATAGCATACCCTTTTGCTTCCAAAGATACAAGCAGTCTACAGCAAGAGGACCGAGCTAACCTAGTCCTGAGACCAGTTCCTCCTTCTTCGGAAAGACTGTAACATGAGTAACACGGAATTAAAAAAAAAAACAACCAACAAACCCAAAACAAACCCAAACCCCTGTGAAATCTAAAGGTGTTTTCTTTTTGTCATTTCAGATATAACCTTCCCTTTTCCCAGACGATTTTTATATTTGAAGTGCTAGACTGCCTACAACAAGCCTCTCTAAATAATATTTAATATGAATATGCTTAACTGTATTGAGCTTCTTCATATACTTATTATCCTTAGTGCATTACCGGGGTAGTCTAAAATACTCTTCTGTTGCAAGAAAAGAGCCTTAATATGAGGAAAAAAAAGGCTAGTCATCCTTGAGTAAGATTTTGTTTTGTAGAGTGCTTGTCATGGTCCCTTGCAAGCCTGGAAGCAACGTGAATCAAACGCCTCGGAAGAAGTCCTCCGTCGACAGAGGCTCCATATATAGCGGGCGCTAATTATTAAAGCTCATTCCCTGATTTAGGACTCTATTTTCCTTAGCAAGCCCATCATCCTGACACAACGCAGCTCAGGATGTTTGTTCAAAGCTTATGAAAATGTAACCCAACTCATTGCTAGAAGTTGTTGCTAATTAGTTGATAATAAACTTCTCCGGCCAGGACACAAAAGTCTTTCAGAAGTGCAAGGTGTTCTTTGTGATGCCCTCACAAGGGGAATTAGCATATCAATTCGGCAGGGGAACAATACATCAGGGCGCTTGCCTTCCCCCCCTCCTTTCCTTCCCCCCTCCTTTCTTCCCTTCCTAACGTTTTAAGTGGATGTGGTGGGCATGAAAGTGAAAGGCTGGGGTCCCCAGCGCTGCACCGCCCGGGCCCGGGGCTGCG
>NW_009231027.1:14627-15212 GCF_000690835.1 Fulmarus glacialis | reverse complement strand
GCCTGCCAGGTTAAACCACGACACTATTCACATCAGATTAGTTGTCTTCATATTGAACAGCAGATGAGAAATCATCATTTAGTAAGCAACAGGATTTATTTATGTTGATTCAATTCAATTATCAATAAGTTCCACATTATAACTAAAAGCCAAATGTCCTCTCTTTTACCATTTTCTATATAAGACTTTTAAGCATGACAAATAATGAACGGATGATTAGAACAAGGCCTGAATTTGGAACTGACTGTTGATACAATTTTACTGTTATATCATAAGTGTTAAACTTGTTTTGTCTTTTGGTTTTTCAAACCCATATTCTGACTTAGCCTCTACATGTCTTATGTGACTGGAGAAATATGTACTTACCTCATTGGTCTGCCTTTTTGATATCTGAGATGAGTAGGCACATGTATAGCACGTAGGAAACCATTTAGGTCAATGAACATTTTACCATCAATTTTATTGATTTTACCTAAACCAGTGACAGTCCATAGCTCCTTCTTTACCCATTGCTGCATCCAGTAGATATACCACACAAACACATTCTTCCTCTTGCAACACACCACATCCTGAAAATTTCAACGG
>NW_009231027.1:0-14596 GCF_000690835.1 Fulmarus glacialis | reverse complement strand
CAGGATATTAAATCATTTGAAATCAATGGCATGAGAAAATAAAGATTAACACAAAAAAGATGAGGGGACATGACAGCAATAGTTGCATCTCTATTTTGTCATTCACTTTCATTGGTTATAAGCTGGATTTATTTCCATGGGATATATAGATATTATATACACTACATACAAAAATCAAATACTCAAAAGTTAGGAAATAACGGAAAGATAATACCTGCTGAAAAATATGCAGTATATTTTATTGGGAGAAAAAAGAAATTTTTAAAAAATTCAGATTAAAAATTGATGGAGATTTTTTGTTTTAAGGGGAAAAAAAAGTAGTCAAGCTTCCAGGCCACGTATTTGAAACATATTCAGGTAATTTCAGTGGAGGTTAGGCAATTTTACTGTATCTGTTTCTACTTGCATGTTTAGACACCTAATCATTTTTTAACTTTTTTTTCAGTTTCCGTTGAAAAACAAAGCACTGTATGACTAATTCCCATTTTGCCATTGAAATACTCTAGATATAGGAATAGTGTAGAAAAGTCTTATAAAAGCTGTATTAGTTTCAATTTTCCTCAGTATCATTTTTATTATTTGTACTTATATAACTCCTTCCTTCCAAGGAATTTTAAAAGTCCACCTGAAAGCACCATCCCTTTCATTTAGGAAGAGGTCTCCACCTCTTCGTAGCTCAATTCAGGGTTCTAAAATCATAAGATATATTAACGTACCGCAAATATGCATACAAGTGACACGTTCTTTTCTTAGTCTTTTCTTATTTAGAAATAACCAGCAGAACAATGGATTAGTTCCTCAGTGTCAAAAAAATAAAGAAGAAACTTTTAAACCTGCATTCTGTTGAGTGAATCTTACTACAGAGAATAGCCAAGTATCACGGATTGTATATATAAGACAATATGCTGAAAGCATTATGAAATGTACATAAATTGAAAGATTACTGAAAAATGTCACTCCCATATATTGTTAAAAAACCCATGCTTGGGTATCCACATCAGAAGACTGCGGCATTATGTCTGAAAACTAAAAGTGAAAAATATTTAAACAATTGTTAGGGGTAGCATTGGTAGGTATGTAAAGAACATTGAGGTGCCTAAAGACAAAGATAAATGGAACTGGTACCAGTGGCTTATCAGAAGTTTACTGGCATAGTTTGATGTTCTTGATGTGGTTAGGCTGCAGTAGCTTAAATCCTTGGTTTGGTAAGGGCAGAAAGAAGGCACTTGAGCAAAAAGACATAAACATCATTTGTTGTCTGGAGAGAGAGTTGTGTCATATGCTCTGTATACTCAGACACCCAGATACCTTATGGCAGAATCAAACAGGTTCTAAGAATAAAATGAAAAGTAAAATGGATACTCGCAACAGATCCTTCTGTGGAACTGATCTCTGAACGTCCTTTCAAAGCAAACAATATTCATAATAATGCAGATTAATTACAGGAATAAGCTAATATTTTTCGAAAGTAAACCTTTTAAGAAAACAAACTACAATTTTCAGATCTAGCCAAATGATTTAGGAGCCTACATTTTTTCCTTCAGATGTACTTAAGGTCTTACAAAGAGCAGGCAGAATACACCCATACACTGAATTGCTGTGATTTCAGAAATATTCCTGTTTTGAGAGACTAATATGAGAGGACAGTAAGAAAATAAAGGAGAAACATAAAAAAAAAATGTAATAGTGTAACTAACATTCTCATATATTTACTATCATATGCCTTTCTTTTCTCTACAGGCGTCTCCCCTCACTTCAGAACTCCTATTTTCTCCCTCTTTATCCTCAGCAAACAAGAGCAGTGTTTTCTTCAGAAGTAACAGACTTCTGCTCTGCGCATATGTTGTGGGAATTACATGAGACAATTGCTTTCTTCAAGTTTATTTACAAATTTATTTATATTCCATGCAATTTGGGGATTCTTCATATATTTACAGTTAAGTATGTGCCTAAAAACCTTGCTAGCTTGACAGAACAAGTGCAAGACCTGAACCACTACCTTCTGAACTCTGCCAGTATAATACTAGTTATCCCTGACATCCAACATACAAGAGATTCTTTCAAATAACATTACCTAAATGTAACTGCTAAAATTGAATTACCACCATTTGAAAGCAAGTAAACAGAAGTAGTTCTCCAGCTACACAGTATAGTAGAAGAATAACAAACAAAACAAACAAACCCAATCTTATTTAAAAAAAAATTTAGTACCTTTCATATGAATCAACATATTTTTAAACTTAGAAATAACCAGGCATACTTGGGGTGGGAAGGGAAAGGGAAATCTTTTCTATGTAACTTGAGGATACCACCTACAAAAAATCAAATGGAATACTGCTTGCCCACATTAAAATTGCCACTATGGCAGAAAAAAATATGTTTACATTGAAAAGGACAGTTGCTGTTCTAAAAATAATTTTTGTGAAAGCGTTGTTTATAACTATTGCAACAGTGTATTCCTACAGTTAGGACTGCACGAACATCCACTTGGCAGGCAGCAGGAAATCATACTGAATACAGAGGAACTGCAAGCCAACACCTCTCATGAGCAAATGGCTGCAAAAACTTGAGTGAGCTATTGACATTTCTAAACTTGAGTTTTATCATGTATAATGTACCTGAATAAAGGAAAACTTTTTTTTTTTTTTTAATTTACACAGAAAGTCACTTAAAAATGCAAGAAAAATGGAGGATTAACTCTTCCTCTTAATTGTTTCTCAAAGTTTCCAAAAGCATCTATGAGATTTTTGGAGTCCACAAAGAAAATGGACTCAGGATGAAAGGAGGAAATGGACAAAACTGTATGTGTTACTTTCAGTTGTTTGAAAGCCTTAACACATATTTAATTCTAAAAGCTCATGATTATGATATGTGCCTTGTGACTGAGTGCCTCAGTTTTGCGTATTCAGCCAAAGATGTTACTGAGTTCCTGAGACGACTATGGGCTGCTACCATTTAAAAGACAAATACTTTTATAATTTCTTACGGTGGACATCAAAGGTTACCCACCACTTTGGATACTCTTGGTCATTCTGTGCCTTCTAGTTGTTAGAAACAAATGGACAGCAAGGATCCATCTAAATAGGATCTTCTGGAGAAGATCCTGATATCCTGATGCCATCACTTAATGAATGGCATCACCTAGATGGTGCAATGCTATCACTTCAGAGAAATTTTAAGGTATAAATTCAGAAAAGTGACCGAGATACTCAAGTTTCCAAATTATCCACCGGACTAATTCAGTCAAATTTCTTTCATAAATTTTTATAAGGATTTTACAGCCCAATTACATCTTTACATAATAGAGCTCAAAAGGAGTTCTCATTTCAAAGGTCAGTGTAATTACACATTTCAGTGTGTAATTACTGCACGGATTGGAAAGGTGTCTATCAGATAGAGGTTTTTATATAAGTTTTGGATTGGTCAAGGTTATTTCTTCCCATTTTTTCTGGACCAATTTCTTATTTTGAATTAGTTAATGAAAGCTTTACCATTTACTTCAGTACATACAAGACTTGGATTTCTCTTTATAAAAAGCCTGAAACGTAAAGCAAAATACATCTGCATCTTTTTCTCTACTCTCACTCTTAAGTGCTGCAAATTAAGGATGGAGCACCCATGACATCTTAAAATAACATTTTAGGTCTTTCTTTGATTTGAGTATCACAACACAGTGTATAGTAATTTAACATACTCAGTTACTTAAAAACTGATAATAAACAACAATAACTGCAGAGCAGGATAAGAAAAAAACAGTGATATACCTCTTGAGCAGGTGGTACTAGATGAACTTTGATAGATTCGGTGGGACTAAGTAAAACTAATGTCCCAGAGGACAAAGACTGATGTGACTGTAACTAAGTAAGCTCTTTTTTCTGCAGCCTTTTCTCTCATCTCATGGCATCTTTGTTTTCATACTGTTACAGCTAGACAACAGAAAAGAATTTGAAAACCTGCAAAGGCTGAAAAACTCTTCAAAGGTCATTATTTGTGCCCTTTAATAGTGGAAGATAATGCAAACTGAATACTAAGCTATAACTTGATATGGACATAAAGTAAGCATTTTCCCTCGTGTTGTCTGAAATCAATATTGGCCAATTTCCCAGCTTTCCAAATCTATTACTTCATAGGTTAGTATCGTCTATTGATGTTGCATATATCTTTTTTCTTTATTAAATCACTCTCTTGACTCAGAGATCTGCATAAACAAAGCTGCACAGAAAAAAAAAGCATATGAGTTCACATGAAGTGCAACGTAATAGGTTCACATTTATGTACACTATCAAACAACAGAACACAGGCAAGTTTCAGGCTTTGTTTCTGAAGGGAATGTCTTTATTAGACTTCCAATTTACACTATGGGAGATAGAATCACTATTTTGCTAACATCAGGCATATAATTTCATATTAATTCCAGCTATACACATACATTTTCACCTTTGTACTTCTGGAAAAATAACAACTACTTTTGCCATTGCTGTTTTTCAGGAATACCCATTCTTGCATCTTTTTTTCTATAGAAAGTGACATGCTCCTAATTGTAAAAGCATTTTCAGTGTAAGCTACCTCTTACCAACAGAGTCCACCCTTACTATTGTTCAATCTTTTATTCTTCACCTTCTACAAGGTACAAAAAGATCTGACTGGAAAAAGTAATAAAAAGATAATTGGTTTTGACACCATTATGATTATGGCATTATTTCTTGAATAGAAAATCCCACAATCTATATTTAAAATAGTCAAACTCAGGATAAATCCAATGGATTTAGGAATTTCTTGGCCCCTCATCTCTGAAAGCTTCTTTTTCCTTGATCTCTCCTGTTTAATTCCTGGGTCTGTCAAGTTGCACTGTTCCAAAACAGTGGCAGTTCTGACAGCACGTGACTGGAGACAGGAGAGACGACATACAGATCAAATTGCACATTAGCAGTAAAGTCAGGAACTGGCAGCACAAGTCGACTTTCAGAGAGTAGAAGGCAATGGGACACTAGGAAGTGTGCTTATAGTAGGCCTCACCAGAAAGGTGCTACTCTCTGAGTACAGTGTAGTCTTTCAATTACTCATATCATAATCATCAAAGACAGAAAATTTTGGTAATCCATTATTAGGATGACACACACAACTGGTCTAATCTGTCCAAAAAGAAACAGCAAAAGGGCAAGCATTTTTGGAAGCGGAGAAACACATTTTCTTTACTTATAGAACAAAATTTTGTAAAAATAGAATACAACTAGATTGTTTTGATGGAAAGGAAGCAAGTGTCTTCAGTACATAGGAACTATGAGTACCTCTGTCTGCACAGAGGAATTCTCTCTTTGACTTTACCATGGTAAATGTAACTAACTTTGTTGTTCTTCATCCAACTGCTGAATTCTTGCTAGCAGAACTGACAAAAGAATGAGAAAGTCTCCCATAATGTACACTGATCAGCGGGTTTTCTGGAAACAATCATCTGATGGCTCTTGCCGGATGAGTTACCACCAAATATCACAAGATGTGTTCTTGCTAAGACTGGTATAGGAGTCTGGTATATGACGGAGAGCAAAGACATAAACTACTGAACTATGAATTTCTACGGAAGAGCTTGGTAGCTGAGGTAGATTAGCCTCTGACCAATTCTAAGAAAATATTTTTATTTGACAAATCATGTTTTCCTTTACTTGGTCAACATAAACAGTAATTTTTCTGTCATAAAATTTAGATGGAAGCTTCCAGAGCAGTTCTACTTGTAAGTCATCTTAGTGGCAGTAAGTAGCATCTACGAAAAATGAGATATATGCATCCTTTTTGACAGTGGATATTAGTCCAAGAAGCCTTCTGAAGATACTGGTAGAGAAGGAAAATAAAACAAGTAAAACTGAAGCAGTTGTGAACCCTCTGGAATGACAGCAGTGGATGTCTTAGCTAGGAACATCACCAATGCACCAAACATTTTTAGCCTATGTCAAGAGTCACTACAGTCACAGACCAAACTGTAGAAAAAAAATGTGTTTGCTCATTTACTCCTTCCGAAGTCCCTATTTAATAATTTCAATTAAGTGTTCCTATGGCTAAATCAGAGGTAATAACTTAATACTTCTTTGCCTACTGTGATATGACATCATTCAGAACACTACTGACCTTGGATGGGGCTACCTGCTGGGAATGATGTGTCAGAGTCATCTCTGATGTTGTAATATCACTCCCTACAGTAGGGACTTTAAGAGGTGAAACCTCTGGGAACAATCTCAAAACCATTCTGGCTCCCTGCAGAGCACAGGGAATCTTTTTTTTTTAAGGCAGAGACAGGTTGTCATTTAATCTTTATGGAATTCTCTAATCCCAACATTTCCTTTAATATTTACTTCTTTTTACAAGCTCACTTTTTTACAGGATCAGAAAATCACAGAGTCATTCAGGCTGAAAGGGACCTCCAGAGGTCTCTAGTCCACCCTCCTCTGTGCAGGGTCAATATTGAATCCAGACCAGGTTGCTCAGGTTTTTGTTCAGCTGAGTCTTGAAAACCTTCAAGGATGGAAGGATTGCTTCTCTGGGCAACCTGTTCCAGTTCTGTTTTTCCCTTTGCATTCTTCTAACATTCACACACACAAAAAGCTCAGACATGCATCAGATTCACCAGCCTGTGATGAAGACTTCGTCTGCCCACTTCAGTGAACACTTTAGGTTTGGGTTTTTTTAATATCTAGAAAACTAACTGAACAATTACTTTTCCATCAGAATAAGGATTTCATGATAATACAGAGATAACATAGTTGTGATACACACAACTGTCACAATATATTACTTTTGTTTGTTGGGATATTTTGAGGAATACAAGTAACCGGAACTTCTTGAACCAGTTAACCACAAATTCCAGAGTAAGGGAATGAAATAACTTAATTTATTCCAGTTTTATTAAACTTTTTGTTTAGTTCTGACTTGATTTAATAGAAGGAAAGCATACACTAATACTGGAAAAACACTGAACTGGCTCTCATTACCTGATTATTATTATTAGAATTTCAAAAGGTCTCCTGACAGGGTTTAATACTGCTTTACTGCCTGCACTATCAAAACTGATTAAATCCATCACATTATATATTTAGCAATGGAATCATTTGTTCAGAAATTAAAAAAAGGTTAGCTCATTAGTCTGATTCAGCTTCTTTTACAGTCAATGAAAAGGTATCATGAAAGATGACTCAGAAACTATACCAGATCAGACATTTCAGACACTAATGTAGGAGAAAATCTTACTCCAGGCTGCAAATTGGATGAAGTCCATCACAGAAGAGCCAGGATTTCACCCAAAATATCGTTTTCCAGGCTGTTTTTTTTATTGTCTAAATAAAATGTAACTATTAAATAAATGTAATTACATCAATGCACTAACTCCACCTCAATCCCTATCAAATGTTTTAGCGTGTTTTCGTGGGTTTTTTTCTTTCACTAGACAATCCCTGCATGGGTAAACCACAGGTAGGTTTAAGTTTTCAGCTATTATTAGTAAATCTATAAAAACTAATGTGTATGAAAATGGAAAGCAGTTTCTGTGGAACAGTCATAAATGTTCTGGAAAGTCTCTTATACTCTCACTTTGGCCATTACATCTCCTGTCTAGAATGTGCTTTAGCATAATTCACTGGGGCACAGGGCTGTTGGGTTGGGGAGGAGGGTTACAGCAAACAGCTGGCCTGCATTTAAAGGCTTTTATAAGCATTCTGGTTTTGTGCATCTCAAGTAGTTTCTGAATGCATTCTGAAATGTTGTGAAGTGCTTCTCTGACCATTCAGGAATCAACAAAAATAATCCCACCTCATTTTCATAGGAAAAAAAAGCCAGATTTAGCAAAAAAAATTGGATTATATGAATCAAATTGAAAAATAAGGCCCTTATGTTTGAGGAAATACCTCTCCACATCGTCATTTGTGATTGCAGGTAGCAAATTCTCTTGCCCAAATTACAGGCTTTCGTGTCCAAATGGCATTTGCATGTGCAAATTTTAGGGTTAAACAGGATCCAAGTGATTTACTGGTTATATGTTAGTCCCCTGCTCAAGGTTGAACTTCATCCATCTGTGGCACATGCATTCAGCCAAAATAGTGCCACTGACTGCTCACGAAGAAACATGCTCAATCCTAAGCAAAGCCTATCCAATGCAGCTCTTATCTGCACCTGCAGTTGACCATACTCATAAAGGGTAAAAACCTGGCATCTTTCCCTTATAGTGACTTCTGAGGAAGCTACACCAGAGATCATGGATGGCAAGAGTTCTCCTAAGACCAGTTCTCCTAAACTGGCTTGGTTTGTTCTTAATTGATTCTACCAGCTGATGTATTCTGTTTAAAACAAAACAAAACAAAAAAAAAAAAAAGAAAGCTACCCTCAAAAATCTGTCCTTTTTTTTATCTCCAAGCCCAACAAAAGTAAGTCAAATACTTTTTGTTTTCTCTTTAAAGTATGTCTTCAATTTCAGGCCAGCCAGCCAAGAGGACATCTGAAGACTTCAACATCTCATATAAATAACGCTTGATCACTACTCTTCTAATTGTTAGAAAACAAAAAAAGTACTTTGATTGTTAAAAAAACCTGAAGGGAAAAAATAAAATCCCTGTTTCTAGTGATTTTTGCTAATTAACAGAGCTGAGGGCTAAAACTGTCCTTCTAGCCATAACTGCATTAGAGCATCATGCATAACACTATCTCAGTAAACAAGGGTAGCTTTTACTTGCAATACACTAGGAATCACTAGCCAGATGAAGTAAATCTGAGGAGTATTTTTTCAGTAGTTTCATTATCCTCAGGGTAGAGAAAATAAATTTTGTGCCCAGACTGAATATGATACAGGGCTGAACAAATGGATATCATGCATGTAACTGCCTATTTCATGTGGGATTTATGTATGTGTGTACATGTATATGGATATGCTTCCCACTTTTGCTCAGTAAAACACTAACAGAATGCAGTAATAAACAGCAAGTGTGTATAATTTAAATGTGTGCTTTTAAATAAAGCAAAGCTTCAGGTTTGTTTTTTGAGGTGTTTTTTTGGTCTTTAATAACTGGCAGGTAGAACTTGGCTTAAAAACAGTCATGACAATTTATTTTTAATTACCATTAACCTCAGCAAATGTGTTTTCCTTTCTGTCCGTCCCCAGCAGCATGGTGAAATCTCCCACTCCGACGTGAAACACAGGCCATCACGGAGCCCAGATGCCAAGCTGCTGAAAATATTCATCCAGCAGCAGCATCTGGCCCCTTGGTGGGCTCCACAGGCAGTGAAGCTGACAGCTCTGAAGTTGCCTGTGGGTCTGTCATGTAGTTAGGCTGCTAGCTGAGCTGACTTACTCTACTCAGTGCCATTTTTCTTTGACTTACCTTTGATCCTGAGATATTTGCATATTGTTATGTGCTTGAGAAAAAGTTCCTCTGTAAGCCTCTTACGAGCCCTCTGTGTTTGTGCATTCTTAAAGTAAGAGGTGATATCGCACGAACACTGTCATGTTGTGCATTACTTGTGATGTTGTCACAAGATAACCTCTCTTACCGCTTACGTAACACGCCCTATGGTTAATACAAATTGATATGCGATATCCTGAAACATCACACAAGATCTAATAGCAGCCCTATAAATGACACAAGACATGACTGTAGGTACCTTTCAAGCTACACATTAATGTATTCATGTGTTAGCCTCTTAAGAAGGCTGATTTTACTTTTCCTTTCTACCCTGATTACCATACCCATTAGCAAAGGTCTACAGCACAGCCGAATCCCAAGCAAGCAGAGAGATGGCACTCTGGGAGGTTGAAAGGAGGGGACGAGAGCAAATAAGAGAAAGGATGCAAGCTAGCCAGCACCGTAGGAACAGGGACTGGGGGAAAAATAAAAGAGACCAAATGATGATGAATCAAGTTCAAGGAGCATTATTGACAAGACCAGCTCTTAAGAATTATCTAGCCTCCACAAACTGTTCATTCCTAGGTAGGAGGCAGCTCTATTACCTTTAAGAAAAATGTGTATTGTTGCTTCTTGACTCCCCACTTCTTTCCTGGAAGTTACTTGTCCCTAAGCATCTCCTATTATAATGCATTTCGTGACAATAAAACAATTATCATCTTTTTCTTCCCTAAATATACCTATTCATAACTTCCAAATGTTTTCAGGCTCTATAGTAATTTTTACTGTGAGGTTCCCTTTCATTTTTTAATGCCAGAAGATGTAACACACCAATTCACTCGAAAATCAAATTTAATTCTTGTTAAATCTGGAACTAATTACCCCTAAAAGACAAAGGTGTTTTGGTTTTTAACTGTTTTGGCATATAAAATATTACAGGCTCCATTACAAATTCTAGAATAGGTCCAAAATGAGAACTTTTCTAGATTCTTCTATTCAGCAGTACCGAAGTTAGCCCCAGGGCGGACCTAACAAAATCTTTAGGATCTGCAAACAATTTAACTCTAGCCAAGGCTTGTCCAGTAACTAATTGCAAGCCACAAACTGCCTCCCTTCTAGTGACTCTGAAGAAAATGCTGGGGTGATTTGCTGAACCTGGCCCCATAGAGATAATGATAAACTACACCTGTGTCAAAATAAATCCTGCTGTGTATGTAAATACAGAGTTTTCTATTGGAAGACAGAATAGAAACTCTGAAATTGCAGAGTTCACCTTGTACAAGCTGCCAAAACCTTGATTCAACAACTACTCCAGCATTTCTAGAAGCTGTACTCTAGCTCTTCTGCCACATGGGTACGAGCCAAAGGAAAGCAGGAGCCTATTGTTCCTGCAGCCCTTATGAGCTTTGCCTATTATAATAGTCTGGTTGGGATGCTGGAAGGTAATATATAGTAAAAATTCATGCTCGTACATATGGTGTGGGACATGGAATAACAGTGATTGACTTGCTTCCTTATTTGGACTAAATATTAATTGTCCAGAATGAAAAATTTGGGTCAAATCTTTGGAGAGACTTTTCATTTTATTATGATTTGGGAGTCATTTTATGGAATGACCCACCTGCTTAGATTTCTGGCTCTAATATATTTATGTCAACAATTGCTTAGTGCCTGGCAAAATCAGTTCAGGATTGCTTTAACTGCATGTTATAAGGTGCAACTGAGAATTTTCATATGCTGCAGCTGAAACTCTGGCACTGACAATTTTATGCATAGTTTAAAGTATTTAAAAAAAAAAAAAATGAAGTTCAGCAACCTGTAAACCTTACTTGTTTTTTCTTAAGTATCCCACAGCCAAAAGGATTGCTACCTCTACATGGCACTGAAGCTACAAAAAAATAGTTTTAAAAAAACCCCAACCATTCATGGTCTTTAAATTACATATAGTTTATTATACCAGGTTTTACTGTAAAATATGTGCCCTTCATAAGAGAGAGTAAAAGTCTCTTCCTGTATCTTTTATACAATAGCTGAAATTTTACAACTCTTAATACATGTTAAATATCAAGGGCAATTTTCAGAGTGACATTTCATTTTGTAATCCAACTCTTTTTAGCCCAGAAAGCAGAACTGCAGGCCTTAATACTGGATCACTTAGCAATATAATGCTTCCAGATCAGATATGCATTTTCGTTTCATTAACTAACACACAGAGTACTTTCTTTGTGTTGGCTTCATGGGCTTTTTTGTTTTTCTGACTTTGTGACAGCTGCAAAGAAACTGAATATAATCTGGTCAAACAAAGTTAGATGAGAATAATCTGATTCATCATAAAGTCTACTTTGGACAAATTTAACCATTCAAAATTACGTGATCAAGCTTGAACCAGTAGAATAAGTGATACTAATTCATGACTTCGTATCATGTACGTGTCCGCTTCATTTTTTGGTATTAAGTACTCAGAACTAGCTTTTCTGTGTTCGCTCAATTTTTTGGTATTAAGTACTCAGAACTAGGTTTTCTATGTGGTTGAAATTAAGCTCTGAACTTGGGGTTTACTACATACACAGCATCCAATCCAACTTTGCAAGCAAGTAAATACAGGTTACTTGTTGAACTGTGAAACTCTTGAGCCTCTTTCAAAAAAAAGCCTGTAGTGTAAAAAAAATCAAGCACATCATAAACTATCTGAGCTACAGTCTCCCCATAAGTGTAAGCAGAATCTGGCTTATTAAGTAAAGGACTTACATCAGCATATGTTAGTATTTTCCGTAGTAATTCATTTCCCTGAATACTGAATTAGTCTCATTAATTTAGTAGCTACTTAGAAAAATCTAAGTAACAAATTCTAATACAACGGTGTTAACCAAAGATGTGGCATTTCCCATCTTCCAAAATTAGAATTAAGTTTAAAAAGGCAGTTATAATCACTTTTGAGCAATACTCAAATTTTCTATGCCCTTCTTGGATAACCAAGGAAAGCAAGATTCCAGCTTCTAATGCCTTAAGGTCTGATGTGGCATAATATGCTAAATTTTCAAAAGAGCGTATCGATGAATATGCCTAACAGTCATTGAGTCACAAGCTCTTCTGAAAATCTGGACTTGATTTTGTGTTATTACCCCTTTTGTGCCATGAGAGAAAACAGAGGGTTCAGTGATGAGACTATTACACTGCAAGGTTAGTGAACAGCAAGTTATAACTATAAAATTTCACATAGGTGAAAAAAAATTGCAAAATACAGATTCCACAGCCATAAAATGTAACAGAACTTCTCATCACGAAGTGTTAGGGTCCTAAGGTATGGTATTGAAATCAGTGCTGAAAAGCCAATCATAAAAAACACTTGAGGTGTTTTGCAAGTACTTGATAGTTTTTTCAGTGTTGTTGAATTAAAGAATGTTGAATAAAATCTCAAATAAACCAATCAAATCTACTATGTCATTAAACGAAGTGCCTTTCAACCTCTCTCTTTACCCTACAATATCCTTCTTCCCAAGTTGGCTGCAAAATGTTTACTTTCTTTTCTGTAGCTGTTTTTCCCCTCCCTCCCAAGCACTCTTACTCCTTCCTTCCTGCCTTCCCTCCTCTCTCCCTCCTTGTTCCTCTTCCCTCTTTCCTTCCTTCTATCCTCCCTCTTTCTTCCCTCCCTCCACCCCTTCTTTTCTCTCCTTTCTTTCCTTCCTTCTGTCTCCTTTAAGCCTTTGCCCTCCCCATCTTCCTTCCAGTGAATTCACTCACTCTCTGCCTGCCTGTCTCCTCATGCCCTTTCAGGCACATTTGTCTGATTTAGGTCCTGCTTTTGCTCCAAGGAATCTACATAAACTGTGATAGGTTTCCCCGTATCCTCCAAGTTCCCTCCTCCTGAACCTGCGAATTCTCATGTCACCTCTCTACCAGCTCTGTCACTGCAGTTTTGCTTCCTGGAGCAAGCTGCCCTTACCAGCAACTTACTCCTTTGCTTTTTTTTTTCTTTTCCTCTTGCCTGTCTGATGTAGTTAGACTGGCTGGAGCAAATGAGAACTATCAGTCAACACCCTTTCATACACCCTCATCTAAAAGCCACCCTTAAAAAGACAGCACTTCCAAGGAATTCTACCTGTGAATAACTTACTTCCATCTGAAATTTATGACACACCAATTCCAGTGACTTGTACATTTTCCATAATGGGGGGTTCCCTATGCCCAAATAAAATATATGGCTTCTGGTGTAATATAAACAAAGCTGAGCTGGAGCAGTTCTTTTGCTGTGTGCAGACAGGAAGATTAATCAAGTTCTTTAGAGACAGAGTAATTACTTTATTTGTACTGCATTTGAATTTGTGATGCAAATAGACACAGTATATCATCAGAGCTTGGGAAAGCACCTGAATCATTCAGGGAAGTTCTGGTTACCACACAACCGTTATTAAGAAATAAACAAAAAAAAAAAACCCTAAACACATATCTCACTTTTAGGGCACTCATGGTCTTAAACTCATGCCAGAGGCAGAAGCCGGTCGCCCTACTCTAAATAGCAATCCTCTCAGATGAAGACATTTCCTCCCCTACTTCCCTTCTAGCATCACTTACCGGTTTTAAAAATTCACATCTCATTTACAACTATCATGATCTGCCATAAGAGAACACATGGCAACTCATTTCAAAACCTAATTTGTGCTAGTTCTATCCAAAATCCTTTCAGAAGACAGATCTCTATGTAAAACAAATAAAAAAGCAAATAATTCCGTACTGGCTGATGCATACACCTTAGACCTCCTGACAGCTAAGGCTCAGACCTTTGACGCAGCAGTATACAGAAGCGTTGAATGAATGCCGAATGCTAATATTTCAAACATCATTGCCTTCCGCAATACACAGCAACTCTTGCCTATGCTTTACGTTGCTACAGGTAGTTGCTCACTTTAATGAGTGCTTCTCCACTGCTTCCTTGCAGTAATTCCCAACAGAAGAAGAACAAACCTCTGACTATCATGAACAGTTCCTGGCAGAAAGTTAAAACACTTGTTTGTTTATGCTGATTATCATGCAAAAGACTATCCCAGCATCATTTGCAAGGAGATGGAGAGTTGAAGAGAGAGTAGAGGATGGAGAGTTGAAGATGGAAATGGAGAGTAGAAGATGGAGAGTTGAAGAGAGGCTCTGTATGTTAGGGAGTGCTTCGATACTCTACAGCTCAACAGTTGTGAAGATAAGGTCGAGTGCTTGTGGGTAAGGAT
>NW_009231026.1:0-51595 GCF_000690835.1 Fulmarus glacialis | reverse complement strand
ATTATATATTGATATTTAATTTGTTAATTGCCATCTGAATTCTCTACATTTAATCCATCCATGAGATTTAAAACAAGTTTTTCACTTTCTAGATAGTTTGAGTGACACTCTTTTCTAATTAAATACTGCTTTACATGAGAAAAAAGTAAAGGTCTTGTGGTTTAATTCATCTTAATTCAAACTATACTCAGATGAAAAATCTCTAGTAATTCAATCTTTCAACTGGATTGCAAGCAATAATGTTAAATAAATAAAACTTCCTCCATTTAAAAAGCTGAATCCTTGCTTCACACTGGAAAAAGAACCCAAACACGATGCAGAGATTTTCCTGAACTGGATAACACAGGGATTTCCTCACAGCCCAGCTTAGTGCAATGTCTAATACAGAACTGAAGCTAATGCTTACAAAACTGCATCTTGTGTGTCAGTCTGTATTTAATTCATGCAAACTTTACTGACCTTTTCCATTTTCTCACAACTGCATCAAGAATTAATATACCTTTTAACAGACCCTTTATCTTCTTGCTTCATCAGTTTCAGCTTTTCAAACTTCACATAAGAACACTTCGTCCTTTCTTAAATTTATTTCTTTACTCTCACTATTATTTTACTCAAATGCTTCTTGCAGGGAAATTCTCTCTTGAGATAAAGCTGTATTCTGCTTTGATATTACAAGAACCTTTACAAACACCATTTTACCCAGGAGGTTTGCTTTCACCCCAACTGCTGATTGGTTTCAAAATACCAAGTTACCCCCTCCTCTTCAGAGAGAACATGAAATCAATCACCTTCTCCATTGCTCTCTTTCATTATTGTTCAAATATCTTCTCACCCAGCTTTCTCAACAGCACTAAATCCTAAAGACGCTGATTGATTTTCTCACATCAGGAATCAGGTATAAAATTTAGATGTTGAGAGAAATTTTACATAAAATAAACAGCAACCTAGAAAATACTAATAAACACTTTGAGTATGCACTCACAACATAGATGAAAAAAGCTAATGCACTTTTTCCTCCTAGTTTACCTCAAGTGTAAAGTTTGTCTACTTATTTGTTCAAATCAAACCAGTATTTTCTATTATTTACAATTACATTTTATATGTAAACAGTTAAAAAAACTGAAGAAAAAGAGTTTAAGAGTTTAATTAATACTAAATTGAACTGCATTCCTTCTGTGGAGCCACCCTCACTCACTCTCAAAACACATGTGCAACATTCTGTGTGCATTTATCATTTGCTTTTGAGGCAGTCTTCCCTAGTGGTAGTGAATAAAATAAAATTCCTTTAGATCCCAGGTCCTCCAACCACAAAGAAACTGTACACAAATGTATTTCTTACAAGCATTACCTCATTGTATCTGTTGCTAGGAATTTTGATGCTGGTTTTTCTGACTTCCATATCAACCACTAAACCTTGGACCACAGGCAGCGTGTACTGGTAATTTCTGAAGTCCTGGTAATTAAAACAAGTTTTTAAAAGTTAGGCATGATGACCACCATTAACACTGTAGGTTTCATAACTATCCTAGTGACTACTAGTTAGCCCATTAAAATAATTTTAAGTGGTGACTGAAAGGCAGGGAGGGAGGGAGACATCACAGCTTGTAACCTACATAATTGAAGTAAACAAATGAAAAAACTTCATCATGACTGTTAGCCATTTCACTGATTTTCTTACATCAAAATTAATATTCTCCAGCCTTGAATGTCATCACTGTATGTAAGAAAATTTGCTCTCTGTGTTCTGTTACATTCCTGGATAGAGTTATTAGTTTTTCTAGCAGTGAGATTAAGTGATGCATCAAAGAGAATTTTCTATATTGAAAATATTAGCAAAGTAGGAAGAGCTAATAACTTCGCTTCAGTTGAAGCGCTGTATAATCAGAGAGCTGTGACTGCACACTGTGATGACCTACCACTTCTGAGGAAGGAATCTGAGCAACTAAGGCACTTGTTTCAAGATCCAAACGTTCTCAGGTGGCCAGCTTTCAGATGTTGATTTGGGTGCCTTTTTAGAATTCACTATGTTGCTGAAAGCTAACATCCAAGTAACAGCAGGTAAATTCACCCAAATGCCCACTATTTCCTTTGTCATCTTCTAAGCATGCCAGCTACTACGTGCAACAGGAGTACGGTTCTCCCCACATTTATCCATGCAAACTCAGTCTCAACACTTACTGCAAGAAGGTTCATAATCGTGTGTCCAGTCTCTCCAAACAAAGGCTTACGAAATCTGACACTAAAAAGTGGGCATGGATAAACTAGGAAAAAATAAAACAGAAAAGGTCAGATTTAAATTTACATACTGAGATTCTGCAAAAACAGACTCAAATACAATCTCCTCAGTTGAATATGCCATGCAGCAGCAAAAGAAGAGACTGGAAAGAAGACCAGAGTTTAAAAAGCAAAAGGGAAGAAGGGTCTAACATTATAATGCACCTTACACATGTGTCATGGCTCCTTGCCCACCACGCTAGAAACAGTAAGAAGAATTATGTGGAATGCTTACAAGTGCCACACTGCAAGACTGAACCTAGTGATCTGGACACTGATTGCAAAAACGACCTTTCTAAATGCTTTTCTCAGGCTACTTCTTGGAAATGGCTTCTTCCTTTTTCATGACCATCCTGCTGCTCTCCACTATAGCATCATAAGCCTTTGGCTTCTGTAGCTGACGTGTGACATTGAAGTGATAATACAGATTATTTCATTTTCTGTTTTCATGATTTCATAAGAACATGGCAAATTCTCTACAGGAGTATATAAAAAACAATTAAAAGCACATTTATGGTATGTCAGCAATGCCAAATATCTGCATTCCTTGGCTGACTTAGCCATACTTGTAAAACATCTATGATGCAATTCAAAGTGTAGTGTATGGATCTGGCTACATTACATTATGTTGCAGCAGAAGCCATAACAGTGCTTGAAACTTGACTCATGCAGTAATATGTAATGCCAAGGTTTTCAAAACGCATGTTTGAAGGAAGGTTCCTAAACTATCCTCAGGCAAACACTCAGCTGATTTCCCCAAATGCTGCACATTTTCACAGTTCCCAGTGTAGTCAGAAGGGGCTGCAAAACGCTTAGCAGGTTTGAATAACATAATCAGGATTTCCTGATAGAAATAAGCTCCAGCTTTTGCACACTGATGTGATATCTGGAAAACATCACAGCTCCCATACATGCACCATACAGCTGACCAACTCATGAACAGTGTCCTGAGGCACCAAGAAGTGTCGAATTTCCCGTGTCTGCCACCCTGGCTGCATACAGCAGCTCAGCTACGTCCCAGATGCACTGAATTCCCTGTGTTTGATCTGTACGGTTGATCTGCAGATGTTTTCTGGACATAGAGCAACCCAAAGCGACTCCTGCATCTGACCTGCTGTGCATTCAGCAGCACTGGACAAATGGCCAAAATCTGACAATTCCACCAGAAAAGAGGATGTATCCAAGGAAACCTGAGATACAAATGCAGCCCCTTCCAAGAGGCGATTGAGGAAGTAATCTGCAGTCGCAGCTGTCACAACACAAGTGAATATGCCTAAATCCAAACCACAGCTATAGAAGTGATTCAAACCCCAGATTCCCAATCTACTCAGAGCAGGTACTTCCGTCTGTGAATATCAAAACATTTGTTTCTGTGCTCAAAAACAGATGTCACATCCAAAATATGAGCATCTTTCTTTGTTTTTCTAAACGTTGATGGGAATAAATACACTACTTAAAAACCTCATGGATACACACAAAAACTTACACACCTTTAACACTAATGTTTCTTCGGACAAGTTTAACCTGCAGTCCTCATCCTCAGAAAGCAAATTATGAAGATTTTCTTTTTCCTCTCCAGTAACTATAGGTATTTTATGAAAAATTCCGAATGTTCCCTAAACATCACAAGTTAAATTTACAAATACCTATAAAGCATATTGTAAAACTTATTTTGTTAAAAAGTTCTGAAAAAGTTTTGAAAAAAAATTAACAACAGACCATTTTCATAGTCATTCAGATTTACCAATTTCGCAACTAAAACAGCAGATGAGCAAGACAGCAAATTTTTAGCCCATCATGGTGGACAGACTTCCAATAATCTCTTTGCTCCACCAATGGCAAGTGTCTCTTGAAAAAGATTTTATCCTAACTTTATGCTAGTTTCATGCTAACTGCTAAGATTTTGTTCAGCTGACACACTCTCTCCAGCTTATTTGTTACTAATTGCAACAGAATTTTTGCAACAAATTGCCATGTCAGTTGCCCCTGCACACATGTTATTATTCTCTGGAAAATGAGTGTGGTTTTAAAAACCTAAAAGCAAATGCTCTTTCATTTCAGCATGGAAAGAGCTTAACATCTCAAAGGCTCTCCCTTGTCCTAACTACACCAGCTAAATCAGACTTGTTCTGCACATAACTCTATTTCAGGTCACTAAGTGAACTACAAACAGCTGCTCAGAACTAGATTTGTCTCCACAAAAATCTCCCTGATCAACTAGTACAGTTGTAAAAAGGCTGTAGGTCATATCACAACCTCAGTACTGCTGTGCTGTTAGTTAGATACAATGTGGGTATAAAACATAATTTTTACTTGCCTGTTTAAGCTTGTGTGGCTTTGACTGGTAACAATTTAGGGCTGGGTGTGTGTGCTCTAAACCGGAATATATTCTCCTGCAGAAATAACTGCAACTAAAAGAATGCAAGTTACTTACGTCTGTATTCAGCTCCAAGTCTCAGCATCAGCCGAATGGGGAACACTTTAGCCCAGGGAGTCTCCCATTTCTGAATGAGGATGCCAAATAAGTACGGTGGGGTTGGGAGCACCAGGTCTTGTAGGGACTGATACGTAGCTGCAATGTACAAGAACCCTCCATGTTCTTTGCTTCCAAGGAAGCTCTGGCTGAAAAAGGAGTGTCCCAGGTTGCCAACAACATTACCTATGAACAAAAATGCTCATTATTTCACTAGATTGAGAGCTATATCAAGAATTTTAAAAGTTTTTCAGAAGAGAAAAAAATCCATATCAAACTCACTTTGCTTCCTGAACCACTAACATCTATTAATCATACAAGAAACAATGATTTGCTGCACATGGGGGCTCCTCCTGTGTAAAAGTGCATAATCCGTTATGGAATAACTGCTGTAGAGTACAGCCACCAAAGCCACGGTATCTCCGGTGGATCCACCTTTGGTGATACATACTCAGTGACTATCACTGGTAGGAAGTCAGTTTTGTAGGAACACGCACACGTACCTTCATTGCTGCACCTGACTGACTAAGCCATGCTTGCAAGTGTTACCAGGACAGTATGTACAACCACAGACCTACCACCTCTCCTGGGGGAGCAGGGAGGGAGGCTAGCCTCAACCATTTCTGTGATCTGCCTGTTTCATGGAGATCTGCCTGTTTCAAGTAGAGGCAGTGTAATCGAGGGGATGATGCAGCCCGGGGATAGCCAGGGAAGAGGAAGGATAGCTCAGGCCAGTATTGGTGCTAAGCAAGTGGTTCCACAACCTCCCCCTAGCACTACAAAAGCACCCAAAAAAAGCCTGTTTTCAGTGTCTTCCAGATATTTAAGGGGTTTCCACTGCAGAAGCTGCTGTTGACTGAACTAAACTTTTAGACCCAGCTGCGATTAAAGGAGAGATGTGCATCTGGTCAAACAACTAATGCCCACTGGTTGTCCTTCCATTTAGGCAAACCACTGGGGTGCCTACTCAGACACGTATTGAAGATCTGGATCTTTGTGTAATTTTTAAGAATTACACAAAAGAGTGTTTATTTAATTAGTACACTTAATGTAAAATGCAACTGAGAGAGACACAGGGGAGAAACATCACTAATTTTTACTCACATTTTTATTCTTTGATGCTGTTAATTTCCAAAAATGTTTACACTGGAATGGCTGAATGAATCTGAATGTTGATTAGATTATTATAGCATCCAACACAGCATTTAACATTGAAGCAAAGAACCATGGTGTGATTCCTTTTATCAAATGACAACAACAGTATGCAAATAATGTACAGAACAGCTGATCACAATTCTCCATAGGAAGATGTGAATATTAATAGCACTGATTTGCTCTCAAAGAAAATCACAAGTAATTTCAGAGAGCACGGTGTGGTTGATCACACCACTTATGAGGAATCGCATGGGTTTGAGGCACTCATGCAGGCCTCCTGGGCTTCTGCAGTAATCCCACGCTTTCCCACCTGCAGGCAGAGAGACTGCTAAGTAGGAGTTTCTGCTCTTTCTCCACCACCTCATAATGGGAGTGTTTGTATTTGAACTCAAGGCAGTGATGTGCATATCTCCAACATGCACATCAACTGGACAGTAACTGGAGGGTTTCTCCCTTTCATACACAGGAGACACACACAGACACATAAACATTAGGTTTTAAGTAAGTAAAAACATGAGTCACAAAAGTGCAACTTTGACGTCCTCAGTAATACAAGTATGATCTTCAAGTTAAGCCTTCTCTATCTTTATACTGCAAAACAGCCTAAAAATCATACACAAGCATTTACAAACACAGGAAAAATAAATACAGTAGGTACAGTTCTGGCCAGCAAAAGAAAGGTTAACCAATGAGTCTTTTCAAGTCTGCCCTTTACACTGAACCCCTATAAAAGTCCCAAGTCATAGCAGCTCTCCATCAAGCCAGCGCCAGCATGACAATAATACAGCTATTCCTGCCCTCACTCTGGAGATGTGGCCATGCTACTCTGCATCCCTCCAGTCCACCTTGGCACAACCACTACCGAGTACTGTTTCCTTCATATGACCTTGGGACCTCCAGCTTTAAATACAGCTACTGGCGGGTCTGTAAACAAAAGGCTGTGTTTATACTCCGACTAACAAATAAGTTCAGGGGTTTCCTTGCTATTCAAATTTGTGGGCACCTCAGTGGAATTTTTTTTTTTTTTTTGCTGTACCTACAAGGTGCTGCACAAACTAAGCTCTCAAGTTCTCTGTTAAAAGGCAACAGGCTTCAGCAGCCCATGGCAGGGTGCAGCTCGTTTGTAGCTTGCCGCTATCCTGTGAAGCTGATTTGTTATTTTACAGATACACAGAGCTGACACCACCAACCCAGATCAAATTCCAGAACTGTTATAGCGGCTACAATTTCTGTAATGCTCAGCTAAGCATACTTGATGAAAAGTAGCTACTGGTCAAACTGAAGGACTAACATGATTAACAGAGTCACATCAAATGTTGTCAGCTGCTGAAAATCATTGATCCTGCCCATGTCCAAATGCATTTCTCTGTCAGCCTGTGCTGTGACACTATTGCCTGCTCAGTGAATACACCGCTAATAAACCAATTCAGGTATCTTGCTAGTGAGTGCAAACCAATGTATCAACTGTTGTCACTTATTTAAAATAGCTGCCGGCACCTTTCTATCTCAACTCCACTTGTTTGCTTTTGCAGTTCCCACCTACCCTCACTAATCTCCTCTTCTTCATTTATACTTCCTTCTTCCCTTCCCATCTGTTCTTACCCAAATAGAAACTACACGCCTGATAGTAAAATTACTTGGTGAGGTTCTCGGTTCCAACAACATGACCATAATAATCCTTGCTAACCTCAAAATGTATGAAGTGTATGAACTGCTAAACTGAATTGAATTCTGCACCCTTTTCTGAAGCATTTTCTGCGTGAAAGAGGCTAGGCAAAGTGAAGCTGTACAATACTGTATAGTTCTGAGACATGCGGTACTGCCCACTTGGATGACAAAGCAATCAGACATTTCCACTTGTGACTGATGCCAAGTGCTGCAGCAGAAGGGGAAGACTACTTACTTTTTCCGTTTCAGGAGATGGAGCTTCAAGGCTCACACGCTTGGGATGCCTTGACAAGAATTTTTTCAGCCAACAGAAACATGAAAAAAACCCTCAGAGTGGAATCTGCAACTCAGCTGTTCAGCACTTTGCTACCATAAGCCACAGCATTATAAATTACTCCTTTTGACACAAGCAGCTCGCACAGTGCAAGCTCCAATAAGTCACCACTATTAAGAGGACAAACTATTGGGATTAGGTAGTTGTGCTGCAATTCATTATTTATAAGAGCATGCAAGAGCCTGCTACATGGCCAGCATGGGAAGAATCAAGCAAGAGTTTTCCTACACACCTCCCTAGTGCCCTTTTCAAAAAGCAAACTCAAGTCAAAAAGCCTCTTTGGGCTGTGGGCTTGTCCCACAAACATTTCTGCACTGACCAGGGGTTGTCAGCCTTTCGGTGGTTCCAAGTCAAGGCCCCACTGATAAGTTGCTATTACTAGCCTGACATGATCAAACCCAACCCACTGCACCGTTACACATTTTAAGCATAGAACTGTGTTTCAGAAGCTTGTAGAGAAAGTGTAGCTGTCAGAAAAAACTTGGAAAAAAGCTATCCTTCTCAAAAGCATGTAATTTAATTTACAAAATATCACAACTTCCTTTCTAAAGAGGTAATCTCAGAGTGAACAGAAAGGCGCCTTTCCTTATATTAAGTTTCAGCACCTGACCACAGACAATTGACATTATTTAGGAAGTACCTTAAGTGTGCATGGTGCATCTAAAGCAGCTCTGCGGGAGGTCAGTACTTATTCTCTTCTCATTAGCTGGGTTACCCTTGACTTTAAATCCTAAGCAGTTATAAAGTCCTTTAAAAAAAAATGCTTTTATCCACTGACGTGACTTTCTCTTCAGTCATGATCCATGCTGTTTTGAATTCTTCACTTGGTATCTTCCTCTGATGAACAATGTACTTTGCATATCAGTTTGGCAATCCCTTCTGGACTCAAATAAAATAGTTTATACCAGGAAAGGTAAAGAAAAAAAGATTCCTATATTTGTTTATTGCCCTCAATATGTGGGCAATATGAAGCCAGTTAGGTGCTTTTACTAAAAACAGTGAGGTTAAATTCCTAATGTATGCTTCATACCTTTTGCTTAATCCCAGGTCAAAAAGCTAGTATTAGCACCCAGTCTCAGGGAAGGCATACATATATGGCCTGGGGAAGTTAGCTGCATCTGTCCGGCCTCATTTCACTGCCATCAATAACAACCAAGAACTGCCAAGTACCAAACACCATGCCAGCATCCTGAAAAGCCAAGCATCCCAGTTCTGTAGCAAGAGATGCAAAGCAATATTCACCTGGGAACAATCTTGCCACATGGATTTTCTTCAAGAGCAAATGAGCACATACCCTTTGGAAAAGCAATACAAACCCAGTCACTACCACACCAAAAGCCACAAAGAGACAAGACCGTGAATGTAACTTGATGGCATAACACATCTGTAGCAGATGACAACATTGAGAAAAATCATATGAAATTCAACATTCAAAGTTCTGACCATACTCAGCATCTTTTTATTGAAACACATCAGCAAGTAACTTGGAAAGAACTTACTCTTATTGGCAAGGGACATAATGCTTCACTTTTACTATCACTGTGAGTAGCACTTACCAGCATCCAAAACTTCCTCAGACTAGTCTGTGGCAGTCTTCCAAACAATCACTCTCACACCTTATACGATGTTTGATTTTGTACCCATCTTTCCACGTTACACTTGCAGGGGTGTATTATTCACTCAGTTAACCTGTTCTCTGTTCAGAACATCTACATGGGCTTCTTTATAGATCTACTCTGTATTAGCTACCACTTTATTTAATTAAAACCAGGCGGGCTTAAAAATACACAAAACTGTGACTGGGACAGATCCACTGTCACCCAGAATATCCCCCAAACCAGAGCAATCGCAAAGCCATTTCAAGCAGTTGCCAGATTTGCATTTTCACTACAAAAGTAACAGTAGCATTTATTGTTGACGTACTAGGGCATATCTGGCAGCTCTGTATTAACACATCCAACTGCTTCAAAGTACCCATTCAGACTGACAGTAGTTCTCATTTTTCCATTCACTAGACCTCCTGCCAGGCTTATAGCCAACAGACAAGGATAATCATGGGATTACTACTACAACAGTAAAACTACTACCACCACAACAGAAATCATTAGCTTTCACTTTCAAAACAAGAAAAGCAACACAGCAGGGAGCTTCATGACAGAGGGGCCAGAGGAAAACTAAAGTGATGGAAACTGAACAGCAATTAATACTTGCCTTAGTTAACAACTTTACAATTTATTATAACTCATATGCATACAACCTATAGTGAAAAATGCCATTTTTCCTTCAAAATCTCTCCATTGTTTTACAATTATAAAATCCTAACACCAGACCATAGCTTGAGGTTGAGGACTTCCCGTAAGAAAACTAATGAAGGTTCAGGGCAGTGCTGCACCAGACTGACATCTTATCCATGCTGAAATAGGAGATGAACCTGAAGGACAAACTGCAAAGCATTGAATATACAGACTAAGTGCTCCTGCCTGCAGGTCTGAGGCCTGGGCTCCGCTGGCGCTACTTGCACATGCTACAGCCATACTCTGCAAACAGCTGAGAGCAATACCTGAGAGCAACAGAGGACAGGACTCGGCCTCAAGAAACAAGTTATCCTCTGAGGAAAGCAGAAACATCTGGGAATAGGCATGAGTACATACAAGTTTGTGCTTCTAGGCTTGAATGCAGAAGTAAAACTCGAGCAAGAAGAGCTAGTAAATAAATGTGACTCGTGAAAATAAAAATCGCTATAGATATGGGCTTTAATTAAACAAAAGGGGAATGCTGTATTTTTCAGCTGAAAACAAAAACAAAAAACCCAAAATCACTCCAAAACAAAATCAACATCACTAAACGTCGTTCTTGTTTCCACTTCAGTAAAAAATACGATGTCTTTTTACTTTATGACTGTTTTTAAGAAAACATTTACTACAGGAGATAAATAAAAAATGTCCACAGAATTTATTTCAGTTTCCTGATGGCAAAATAAATTTAAACCAATATATTACATAACGAAAAATGAAACTGTGAGGCAGGGTTTTAAATAGTCTCTAACTTCTAATGGGAATTCTCGTTTACTCTAAATGTCTACCATCTAATCGCCAGGAGAGGTGCAGTACCTCTGAAATGAACAACTTTGGAAGTATGGCTCCATCAGCCATGAAAACTGATAACCACTTCCAAGGGATTACAACCACCAAACTGAAACCCCCACAGCACCACAGCCTGTCTCTCTGGCTGAATAACGTTTAAAAGAGCCAGAGTTGCAAATATGCTAATATATTCTTCTCAGTCTCAAACACGCATGACTTGGAAAGAAAAAAGGATGGATATTGACAGCGTGCATTACAAAATGCTATGGGAATTTATGAAGGTGCTATGTTCTACAAAAACTTTAGTGCGGTTGGTATTATATAGCAACTCAAGGTGTCCATCTACTTCTACTACATGTCTGAAATACAGCACGGCGTAAATCCTACCAAAAGAACATTACACAGTGGAATTCTTAAACAGTGAAAGTTGGTTTCTGATTAAGAATTGTACAATAGTAAGCAGCTCCAGTGCACCAGTGCAATTGTAGGATATCAAATTACTACCACTAGAGCACTAAAAAAAGAATTCCACATACATTATGTAGGAGTTATAAATTATGTATTTCTGTAGTGTAATTATACAGAACTTCACTGCAGTATACACACCAAGCTGGATTTATATCTGCAATATACGTCTATACACACACATACACGCAATTTTTCGTATCTATCCCCCTCTGAATAACATCATAATTAGAAGATAAAACATTGCAAATGAAGTGCGGTTTGGAAAGGTATTTGTTTCCAGTGTACATGAGATCCATTATGACATGTGATAATAGTATATTCTGAACCTGGGAACCTCTCTGGACAAGCTGACCTTTGTTATATCAAGACATTTTAGGAAACAAAGATCTTTTTCATTATTTTATTAAAGTGTTGGATTCAGTCACTCCAAAGGCATTGCAAATTATATGCAGAACCCTTCGTAAATGTATTTTCAGTATACAACCTTAATGTGACCCAATTTCACCTCTGGAAAACTAGCTTTATTTTCTAATCAATGGAACCAAATACTTGCATTTTCCTTATACAATAATTTTTGAATTCTAAAGTCCAACAATAGCTAAAAGTGGAAGCCCATTTACTTAGCAAATGTAAAATGTGTAAAGGTTTACATAATACAATCTTGCAATTGAGATACTAAAATTCAAAATTCAGGGATAATTTCTGCAATGCCCTACAATTCATTCCAGGCATACAAATACATATATATTTGTATTACTTTATAATATAAATAGTATTTCCATAATGTGGCAATAGATACACACACTGTGGGAATCAAATTTCTGAACTACCTGGTTTGGTGATATTTAACATACTATCCACAAGGATTCTCAAAATTTTCTTTCTGTATCTTTAAAAAAGCTACCCTGACTTCAAGCTGAAAAAAAATTAAAATTATTAGAAGCAATGTCATGAGTGTACCCATGAGCCCTGCTGAATATCCTACTACGCTTATTGCTAAATGAAGAACAGTACTAATTTCAGATATGTTAGCCGTATTCAAATTCTTACCCCAACACCTAGCAGAAGCAGCCAGAGCAGACATTCAGCAATGGCTGCTGAAGACAAAGTTGTCACAGGCAAAAGTCCTCCTGCTCCACTGCTGTAATAGTCTATGCATGGCCTTTATAGCCCAAACTTCTTTGTTCTGCTGGCACGCAAAGGCTGGAAGATCTTTGGAGCAGCTCCCCAGGTTACCAGCACCTCATTAATACTTTTATTTGGTGAGACGAATATAACACTGGATACTAATAACCAAGAACAACTCACCCCCCTATCAGCTTTGAGCCTTATTCTCTTTTTATATTCTTTTATACAAAAATAGACATTTGCTAAATGACAAAAATGTGAGTATCTGACCCAGTACGATCATCTATTCAAACCATTTTTAACAGAAAGCATTCCTACCTGCTAAGGCATCCCGGTAAAGTTGCACAAAATGGTTAAAGATATCCTTAGGCAAACATTTCTCATCAGGCAAACACTGCAAGAGAATGACTATCTCTGACTGCCCCACTGCATGCATGCCTTTTGTAGTGAAACACCAGCACTTCCTGTTCACATCTGCAGAGAGGAACACATGTATCAGAACAGAAGGTCAGCATTTCATAAAATATGCCTAAATTTCACTACAGGAAGATAGCTCTTTCAACAATCAGTTTTACAGCATGTTTAGTTGTGATATCTGTCACACAGACAAATTAGGCTCTAAATCTGTTACCTTGCAAGCAAGCACATCCAAAATAAAAGCAGCTCAGTAATTCCCAGTTTACAGCTAAGGAAGAGCCAGAGCATTACAGCTCCCAGTCAGATCTTGGGATTAACATCACAGAGCAGACTTTTAGCAGTTTGGGTATCCAAATTAAAGGACAGGATTTAAATGGGAATGAAGAAACCTGGGAAAAGGCCAGGCTGTTGGCTGTGCGTATCATGATCCTGACAGCTAAACCAGACAGTGATATCTCTCTCTTAAGATGGATAGCTGGATGTCAGGTGTTTTCATGAGACGTCACTGTGTTGTTGTGCTTCACATGAATGTCAGTGATGACACATACTCTAAGCTTTACAATTCATTTGTTGAGAATACTAAGTTATTGAAATAAAATCTTTTGTCTAATATGTATATAATATGCATACTAATGACATATTTATATATACATAAAAAATTGTACTGCTATCTAACCAGATGCTGAAAAGTTTATAAACAACATCTTAATTTATTGTACAAACTTTTCACAGAACCAAAACATTTTACTGCAAAACTGTCCTTCTCAATTTCTCAGATAATGTTTTCTTATCCAGTAGAGATCAACTGAGGTACTAACATTAGAATCCATCTGTATGCCTCCCCGTTCATTCCTCCCTCCCTCAGCACACGTACACACACACATGCACACACAGTATAGAAAAGGATAGAAGAGGTGCACAGTGGAACGGAACCTGCGTTTTACTACAGGATCCTATCTGCTTTTTCCAGAATGCGATGACAGGGAAATGAGTTAAGCAACCAAAGGAAGAACGAGTGATAAAATACCTTGCCCTACCAAGTTGGACAGGAGACAGTGATTTCCAAACCTGAGACTGGAGGCTCTATCAGTCTAGTTTATATTTTCTACATAAAATTATCTGTATTGATGTCTAAATCACTGGAAAACAGCCTTTTGTAATTTAACTTAATATGGCTAAGCACAAAGTTTTTAATCCACGCACATTTTCAAAGACTATCCTACCAAATAAAAATGCTGCTGTTCCTACTAATAATATATATAACATTTCCCCTCTCATACCCCAAGCCTTATTTAATAATAAAAACTTACAATTTACTATTTTTACCATGGACAGCAAATTAGCATTTAAAACAAATACAAGAGGGTCAGGGCCACCATCCTCCAGCTGCTGCATGACAGAGATCTGAGAAGGTCTCTCTTCTACAGCATAGTCTATGAAAGAAACAAGTAAACACACAGTGAAGTCCTTAACTTACTGGTACAGTACTCTACATTATAATCAGATAACCCGATTCTGATGTTTTTTGCTTTTTTCACCTTTTAAAAAAAAACTTATTTAAGTATTGCTGGTTTGATTGATTGTTTCCTAGGCTGGTGTTTTCAAACTTCAATAGCATTTACGTGCATAAACCCTGTCCATGCTTTAGAAAAGTGAAGCTTATTTCATAAATCAACTTTTTTTCGGTATTGACTGGAGGAGAAAATGAAAATCAAATTAAGAAATGAGTCATGGTGTCAACTGAAATCCCAAATGACAAAGAAGTTAACAATTGTTATTTGTATCACAGTAAAGCACAAGAGCATCAGTCCTGGACTACAAACACCAACACATGGTCTATCCCTACATCACATAACACTTTCTGTGCATTAGCTACTAGGAAGATAACAAAAAGAGGAACACTATATAAAACAACGTTTTTTATAAATCATAGAAGATCTAAATCCAGTGTAAAATGGATTCCAACATGAAACTTCAAAGACGTCTGTAGTGTCCCTCTATGGTTAGACCCAGATGACTAGCAAATTAAAATTTTTCATACATGTGATTATAATCTACTATGCATTTGAGCTTTAACAAAAAATAGTTACACTGATGAAAACAGATTTTGAAAGAAATGTATTACCTTTCTAGCTAAAATTACCTACAAAGATAGGTAATTTTGCCTTCTAATGTGAAAAATGTTTTTGGAATCTTTTTAAATCAAATCAGAATATCAGAAGTAAAATGCTGCAAAGAAAATGCAGTATGTGACAGCATATGAAACAACATCAACTTAGCTTACAAAATACGATTTATGTTAGGTTATGTAAATAAAAGCTGAAAAGTATACTGTAGTATCACTCCTTTTTTGTGGAGGAGACTGAATAATCAGGCACCCATATGAACAGCTAACACAGAATGGAACAGATTTGTTTTGATATTAAATGCTGCTCACATTTTGGTTTTGACACTATCCTGCAATAAAAGGTTACTTCCAGCTTAACATTAGAAATGCACTGTATCAGCAAAATATTTAATAGGAATTAAAAAATCAAAGATGAAAAAATAAGTTAATCCCAGGAATGTATTAAAGGATGTCATGAATCAGACTGTGGAAAGCAACTGTCAGACAAACAAATATATACATCTTTTTAATCTTTTAAAAATTAGTTTTTAATTTTCTGAATCCTCCTCCATTTGGATACTCTGGAAGGGGACATCACAATTACTAAAAGCTTCACCGTGGGCCAAGATGTGCAATAGTGCTGTTGAATGCAGTGCTTGGGGATGCCTCAGACAGAGCGGATGTTCCAAGAGAATTTCAGAGAAGGGAGACATGAATATTCATAAGGCTAATTAAAATGTATCTCTGTGTGAAACATTCCCCACAGTCCCATCAGTGAAGAAATTAGCACATATTTCTGGACTGAAGTTAATTTTCTTTTTGCTTTGTGTTTTACTTCTTACAGTAATTTCATCGCAAGATGGGGTTCTTCCTAGATGCTAATAAGGAGTGTCACAACATTAGCCATGAGTTCTTACTGTGAATTTCTTCAAATACTCAGCATATTGCCAGCATCTTATTTTTCAAATAAACACAGTAACTATTAGGTTAATTGCAACTGGTAAGCATAAAAGCTAGCTGCCAAATACTCTCACCTCCTTTTACTCCAGTGGAGATGAGAATTGGAGGAAGACCATCTTCAGGAATTAGATTCATTGCACTGCCAACAGGACTGCCAACCTGAGTTATATTTCCCGAGAATACAGAAGCATTATCAGTCTACAAGAAGCAAACAACAAAAAAGGACAACATTACAAAAGTAATAACAATAAAATGTAAGAGCTGGCTGACTAGATTACTAGATGTAGGTGAAGGAGTCTGTGTCTGCTGGAGAACCAGAAGCACCAAGTAATTTGGCTCTTTAACAACAGATGATCATGTGATGACTCCTGTATGTGAACTGTTACTAAAAAGCCTGCTTAGACAGAGACTGCATCTCCCTTCTCTGTTTTTTTTTTTTTTTTTCAAAATCTAAATGCACCTATGCCCGTCTGAACTTTTTGCAAAGTCTCAATTCCACTCACATGCGGTATGGTGGATTTAACATTGTTAGATTATATCTGCACTTTCCTGCATACATCATTTTATGAGAAGTGTCAAACAAAGTATTTTTCTGCTTTGTGCTATGACAATGTTATTGTTTCAAACTCCTTACTGACCATGACTCAGCTTCTTTAAAACATGCATTACACAAATATCCTTCATACACAGGCTGTACAGCCAAACACTTGGAAGCCACCTAGCACACAGACTTCAAACATTGCTTAGTGCTCTGCCCCATAATAGTTCATTTCAGTTCAAAATATATGGTTGTTTCAGCACTCTGCAAACATTAAAGTAAGTTAGGACACTTGCTATACAACATACTAAGACAAGCCTCAACAGATTTCCTGGATCAGTCTTACTGAAATCACCACAGAAGCTAATATACTACTCACAACCAAAGCTAGCATGTTATTTTGAGTGGTGAATAGCATAACGCTTCCTTACTTCTGCTGATAAAGTGTTGTTGGTCACGGGCTTTGATGGATCATGCGACACTGCTAAGGTTCCTGTGGAAGTTGTCCCAGCCACTGTCAGTTTTGCTGCATCGGCAACTTCTCCATTGGGTAATATCCCATCAGCAAACCAAACACGCCTTTGTTCTCTAGGTTGAGCCACTAGAGAAAACATTAAAAAAATAGGATTTAAAATGTCACAGCAACATTGACTGGAAAATTTGAGTACAGAAGAGCAAAACTGAAAAAATTAATAAAGAGAGAAATGTGGACTGGAAGGGACTTAAGACATCATCTAGTGCATTTCCCATGGCAGCATCATGTATAAACACATCTGCTGAGAAAAGTTTACTCGTCCTTAAAAACCTGATGTCCCTACTGAGGGCAGGAATATCACAACTGGCATTAGCTACAGTATTTGGAATAGATGAAGTGCAGATATTCTTTCCAAATTCTTACTACAGGTAAATTGAAAGAAAAAAGAAGTACTCTTACCTTCTGCTCCAGGATGCTTTAAAACTCCCACAGGTACCATGACAGTGGGAGGCGGAGAGCTCAGGGCGCCCGAGGCCTGAGCCTGCTGCAAAGGAGGGATAGTAGAACAGTATTCAGCGGGATTGTTAGGGTTAGGACTCTGGCTTGAGGCACTCATCATGTTCTCCCAGGCTTGAGCTAAAGCAAATAAAGAACAAGAAACATGAGCACAGAGGAAGGTATCTAACAGTCCAAAACACTGTGTTAAGTTCTGAGCTACAGTAAGTATGGACCCTGTCACCTTCCAAAGACTCTCTCTCTTACTTTACTTAAAAGCCCAGGAGACTGTAATTAAGCAAGAAAATGCATAGCGGGAGGAGAAACGGCACTAGTCCTGTGCAATAAAAATATCAGTTCATATAGAAATATTTTCTGAAAATTGTAACAATATACTTTGACCTGAATGATGCTTAGTTCCTCATGCTTCATTTTGTTTCCTTTTCAAAGATTTAACTGAAAACTCTCAATCCTTTTATATGTATGTACGTTTATCACACTGTATGGACAGATGGTCATTTCTATTACAAATGTTTTATAACCTACAGGACACTTGAGCAGGTTTATCTTTTGTATATGAGAAAAAGCACCTTGCATTTCTTTATATCCAGGGCAGACCAGTACAGATCAACAATTTATATTCTTAACTATTAAAAAAACCCTTATGCTGTTAATTCTGAAGGCACGACTTGAGCCTTAATTCAATTGTCCAAACAATTACACATAAAACTACTTTGTCAACAACATCCATCACAGGGAAATCTCTCCTCTAGCTAGTGAAACAGACTGTATCTCCACAGTACTACTTCTTTTTCATCTGTAAGGAAGGCTTACAGGTACCTAGCTATGCAAGGTACCAGAAAATTCCTATGTGTGCTTGCACCTTCAACCATATTAGTATGTTGCAAATAAATGCATTCCTCTAGTCGGGCATAAGTATCATGCCACCTAAGCTCTCAGAGCAGCTAAAAAGCCTGAATAAATCATGTACATCTTCGGGTTCCTTTGGCTATGAATTGTCAGAAAAAACAAGGTGAAAATAACAAGACCAAAAAAACCCAAACAGAACACAACAGAACATAAACCCCTCCTGCTTCCTCCCATCAACCTGCAAAACCAATAGAGTGAAATGCCTGCCAATGGAAAAGGTATTGACATTTCCATTTGAGAAGATTAATTAAATGGAAGTATTTTTTAACAGCAATTCTGTATTCATTTAGAGTATATGTCCTGAAAGAAGGAAGTGTTAAAAATGCACAAAGAAAAGTTACATCTCTAGGATCCCTTTATTAGAAAAGTCTTAGCATGGTAAAGAACATTTTTAAAGTCTTCTCTAAATCAAGCAAAGTGCCAACTCACCAATTGAAAATACAGTAAAAATAGCATTGGAAACTTACTAAACACATAGCCTGGCCATAGAAAAGTGCCAGAAAACATAAAACCATCCCCCCACACCCCAGTGAAACACAAACCAGATACCGAGCAATCAAATGAAATAACTATTTTTAAAGTGCGATTCCTACCCCCGATTCCAAGACTGTGCAAAGATTAACGCTTAACCTGCTGCACTGAGTGGAAAAAAAAAAACCAACTGTACTGACAAAGAAACTGCAAGGATCAGGAGGGATCAGATATGATCAGGCTACAGGTTAACTAACCAGTAACCAAAACCATCATCACAAAGCACTGCAGCAGGGATAGCAACAGAGAGGTAGCCCAGGGCAAGTACACCTAAGTATGCAGGCAGCACTCTCCCTATAATAAACCAAGCAGTGGTGTCACTGTTTGCTGCCATTAATGTGTATCTGTCCTGGCAACAGAACAGAAAGGCTTTTAAAAGGAAATCATTATAATATAATCAATTTTATTATGCCTTTTTACAAGAACACTTCTGGTTTCAACTGAAATATTTTCAGATTCTTCCCTTCCTCCAGATGAAAACAAATCTTACTCACCACCAAAAGGAGCCAGCTGTCTTTTGCAGGTGTATGTGTAATTCCTTGTTCTTGTACACCTTGAAATGTGCTAATTTCTCCATCTCAAACTGTAACATTTTAGCAGCCCTTCAACATCATCATCAGGACTTGGTTTTAATTTCTAGATATTACAACCTACAATTTCCTGTCACCTTACATTTGGCCAACAGTAAAGAATTATTAATAATTAAAACCTACCACTGCACACTGATCAATCTTAAATCTTTTTGAAACAGAAAATTATTTCTGTTTAATAACAGAAACTTATCTCAAGACTAAGCACTCAGTTACTTTCAACTGAACCTGCGTAATACTGACTTCCTTGGAGAAAAAATAAAGCTATGAGCTTCTAAGTTTAGTTAGATGTTCAACAAATTAACAGATCTTTCTGAAAACAGCAGCCCAAATAATCTACTACACAGTAACATGTAAAGATACCATCAAAATTACCTTGTCTGAACACTGACGTAAAACAGAATTTTCCTAACTAATTCTTGGTTAAAACTACAGCAGCAATCTTTTATCAAAGTCTGCAAAGTTTAACTAATCATTTGCAGAAATGGAGATTCAATGACAACTGTTCAATAGTTATCGGGATAGTTAGTTATCCTAACGGTTAAAAGTTTGCATTTAGAACATGAATTTGTCTGAATTTCTCATTCTACCTGCTACATGTTAGAGTGTGCCTGTCAGACCTTCCTCTACAATTGAAGTAAATTCTGTCATCAAGTTTCAGTTATCCAGATATATATACTCCAAGATCAAGTCACCTATTCACCTTTCCATTAATAAACCAAAGACAGAGCGCCTGGCATTTCTCATGATGAGACAGGTTTTCTCATGATTTAAGCACTCACATGGATCCTCTCTCAACCTAATCCAATTTTTCTACCTTCTCAATTCAAGACATAAAAACTGAACATCGAGTCTTTCAGCAACAGCTGTCGCAGCATCATGGAAATAAGTCAATTGGACAGCATAATCACCCAAAGGTAACTGCCAGCTCAGGGAGTTCTTGAAATTTTCAGAAGCCTCAAGATATAGTGGGAAGAATACTCTGTGTTTGCCCATATTTGTACCACATATCTAAAGTGTTAATACTATAAAGGACAAAATACAAAATAGATTCCACGGGCCTTTGGTCAAAACCAAACACCGTCTTTCCTTACACCAAGCAGAGGTTATATAACTTCTTGTTTGTTATACTTGTTAACTTCGTAATTACTTGTGCCCTCTCTCATATGTCCCATGTTCACATCAGGCTTTTAGCCACAGCACCATTCTGGGTTTGACAGAGTCTCCAGTAACATGCCCAAAGCAATAATCCAAACTCAATTGTCCACATCTGTGGATAGGTTTTTAGACAAGACCTCCTATGCTAGCACCAAGGAGTTAAGGAGGAAGAAGAGTTGGATTAATTTGTGGATAAATACTACTTTCCCAATTTCTTATAGTGCATAATCTACAAGAGGCACGACTGCGTTACTCTTCTCTTTGGCATCCCATACAAAAGTGTAATAGGTTATCCACTCAGGCATCAAAGGACAGAGAGCAGGCTCCTGAATTAAAACCAAAAACCACCAAAAATCATAGTTTCTGTAGTCCTGGTATAGCACTCACAAATGAAAGCTTCCAAACTCATCGTAACCTTACCAGTTTTTGCGTTCTGTTAATCATATTTAGTTTAGGAATCCCCACGCTCCACAGCTATTCCATGCTGATCTCTCAAGCGCCTTTGTTGTTTTAGCATACTTACCCATACAAATAAAGTATTTTGATTTTTTTTTTTAAATATCATCACTGCAGCTCAACACAAAGCCAGTGAAGCGCCGCATCACAGATTTTCTTTCCACTTACCATTCATTAGTACTGAATGGCAGATTACACACACTCTAGCCTCCTTCCGATCCATGTACAGCAACTTGCACTTTAGGCTACAGCATGCCGCACAAAAAACCTGGAACCAAAGGGGAAACAACTTAAGTGTTGTTCAAAAATATGTGATAAACTGATGAATTCCGACAAGAGAATATCTGTAAAGCTCTAGACATGCAAAATAAGGAGGTAAATTATCAGTATTTTCCCATTAAAGCCACAGTGGCTAATATCTGCCTAGGGTGCCTTTCCTACTAATCCTGATGAAGCAGTATTACGTGGAACACATAAATGCATGTTGTATCGATACTGCCCAGTGGTGCTTTTAAAACGTTTGGCATAAATGACAATGGGTTAATAAATTCCTACCACTTTACAATCCCTCACAGAATTAACAATTTGGGAATTAATTTCAGTCTTAGAAAAAGCATGAGTACTTTCGAGAATCAACTATGTTTAAATGCACAAGTTTTCTCTACAGAAGAGATTGCTGTGGCACAGATTAATTCAAACGAGTCATTTTTATTTGCAGCAGGGCAATTCATCTGTATTAGCAAATCTAGCTTTTTAATCTCTTCATTATTCCTCAAGTTGGGATTTCAGTGCATGTATCAAAATGTTTTAAGTGTTCAACATATAAAATGACATTTAAAAAAGCTGACTGACATTGGTACTGCAAGAAAATCTTGCTCCATTTATGTATTAAAAAAAAAGCTCGTATTTACATGATTACAAACAGTACAGCATCACAACACTAGAGAGAAATTAGAAACTGCATTTTATGCACACTGGCTGCTAAGGGGGGTACCCGGTGCAAAATCCCTGAGGGGACAACTTGCTGCAGAGATGCAGTTGCATTGCTAGCGCTTCTCACCTGAACCAGCTCTCACAATTCCCCAGTCCTGGGCAGGAAACAGTATTGAGGCTTCCTCCAGACAAGCAAAACCATAAAACATGAGCGTGGCTTGTGCACCAAAACAAACACTTGCATGCAGATATGATCCTACAATAGCAACTGCAAACTCAAAATCCTGCAGAACAGACAAATCAGGGTGCCCTAATGATTTCTTATTTGTTTTAAAGAATAATATTTGCTTTGTTTAAAAAAAAAAAAGTATTTCCTCAGGGTTATTATTCAGGTGATGTGCAGAACTCACAGGAAATCTAGAAACAGTGTCTAGCAGCAAAATCTAGAAAATCTAGCAGCAGCTACCTAACAAATCAGTTCAGGTATCAAAAGATAATTTCAAATTTTAATTATAGGTAGATATTGTATCTACAATTCACTATGCGTTGTTATTATGATCTGTAACGCTTTCTTAATCCAAAAAATTATTCCATCACCACTTCAACAGCAGTATTTCTGTAATATAGACAAGAAACTACATAGGATTCTCATATATAAATATTTGTAAGCCTAACTGAATTTCAACCAGGTTAAAGATCACACCAAATTACGACCACTTTGCAGCCTGTTACCTTTCCAGTCTTTTAGTGGCTCGTGTTTAAAATAAGCACATCTAAAATAAGCTCTGAGTTCACCATGAGGGCTGAAAATCCAATGTGAAGAAAGAAAAGCTCACCCTGTCTCATTTCAACCAGTTTTAATGTTTTCTAATTATATCAACTTAAACATTTCAGAAACAAAATGCAAGTGTGTATACACTGGCATTTTCATGCAAAAATAAAAACAACCCTTCCACATATGTGAAAACCTTTTTTAAAAAAAAAAAAAAGCAAATGTACTTTAAAAATCTGATTTCTGCATTTACACCTTAACCCAGTTTACAAGCATTCTAGGGAATATTAATAACAGCATATTGTAGAGACATTTGCATTTCAGTGGGAGAAACTTCCAGTCGGAAGTTCAGTATTGAACATGGAAAAATCAATGTCTTCAACCATAAATGAAGGACCAACACAAATTAGTAACTAATTTGGGACCCTTTATCAAACAACATGTTGTGCATTCAGCAAAGCTCCCAAGTGCAACGATCTAAATATTAAAAGAGAAAATAGAAACAATGACAGAACATCTACAGCTCCTCTCTTAGGCTGCATCAGCCTTCTAACAGTAGTAATGCAGAGGAAGAATACAATCCAGCACAACTGACAATTCAGTTTTGTTATTAACAATCACCAAGTCATTATCTCAGTATATCGTGCTATAAAAAAATAACATAGCAGTGTCAAAGCAAGTTTTTATGTTACTAGGGTCTCCAGGTTCACTGGGAGTTGTTATAGCATTAGCTGCTAGGGGGTTTGGTGATTTTTTTATATTTCAGTGGAAAAATATAGTTTGGGTTGTCAGTAAAAAGATGACATACAAATTTTCTGTTTCATCTGACAACAGAAAATACATAAATATGTAAGGTAAAATTTATGAATGTATTCACACACATTCTTCAGGTTCGTAATTTTAATTCAAAATTTACTGTAAGTGTATTACTTTCTACCACTCCCGTGAGGTTCATATCTTCCATTAATTCTGCAATTATTATCCTGAAATTAAAAACCCGAGACAGACTTCCCAGGTGCCACTCAACTATTTTTAAATGCAATTTTCATTCCCAAATTAAACAGATACGTTCACCCCTAGTACAATGATTTGTCATGATGCTAATGAAGCTTAAAAAGAAACTGTTGTGCTAAAGCTTGTGTTCAAAATTATTTAGTCCCATGACTTCCCCTAGAAACAATTAATTGCAAGAGCTGAAGACACTATCTCCCCAATTCTTTAAGTGAGATTCATACATTTAGTAGAAACAGTGGAAGCGTCACTGTGATTCAGTGGTTACCTACACCGCAGGCACATGCCAACATGACTTGCTTTGGAGATGGTTATCTTAACCAGAAGGCAAGAGCAGACAGCTGAGAATAGCTATGTCTCAAGCCACTACCTAGATTCATCGGAGCTTGCCTGTCAAATGCTTTGGTCTCTTTCCTCCCAGAATCGTTACAGGAATCAAGTGTTGTAAAGCAATTTGCAGTTAGTGCTAAGTATTATTGGACCTATACTGATTCCTAGCATTTATTAATAAGTGCTTTTTTTTTTTAGAGAAAAATACATAGGAAGGCATGAAATACCAGAATTTTCTGCCACATCTTTCGATTGCATGTATGCAAATTTGGCCCAGACAACATTAGCTAACAAAAGCTTCTAGAAACAAGCCATTCTGAGATTTATTCTAACACTCTGAGAATATTAAATACTAATATGTGATGAATTTTTCACATCTGAGAAACAAGTTTGTCTACAGAGCAGAGGGACTGTTTATTTTATCCATTCCCCACATACCATGCAAAACAACGCTGGTTGTTCTTCTCAAGGCTTGTCTTCAGCAGTTTAAAAAAAAAAAAAAAGAAAAAGAAAAAAAAACCACACTATATTTTTTGGCCTTGCTCTGTCTGTGCATGTTTTATCCATTTTGTTTACAGATATTTTCATTTTCTGCCTCCCATTTGTGCAATTCAGGGCTTCAGTTATTACACAGGGAAGTAATTAAATCCATGCAATGAACTTGTTTAAAACACAAAAATAAGTAGAAAACATTACTGTAAATGAAAATTGTAGTCGTATTCGTTAAACTCATAAAAAACAAAAGAATGACCTAAATAACTGACAGGATAAGTTAATATACCAAAACTAAAATGACGGACATTCCTTTAACTTATATGCTTTACAGATTCTCTTTAACTGCAATGAGAAAAAGATTGAGCCCTCTGATATTAACTGAAAGGTACACCAAAGGTAGGCATGTACCTCATATGATGCTTATTGATCTCCTGTGGTTACTAGCTCCACACCAGGACTTCCACTGCAACCAATCTGCAAGAGGACAGGCAGAAGCAAGCAACTGCAAGTCCTGGACCAGTGCACAATTAATGTCTGCTTAGCTTTTAAAAGTGTCCTGGGAAAGACTTTTCAGCATGTCTCAAAATTAAATTTGAATAAAATCTACTTATCTGGTGTTGCAGTGAAGAGATTGAGTCCTATGCATTTTGGTTACTAAAGGGGCAAGTGGCACACATACATAGTCTTTACAGAGGAGCAAGCCTGGGTTTTCTGCTAGGCTGCTTCCAGAAACAGGTGGCATAAGAGTTTGAGCGTTCCAGATACATTTGCTTCTTTTAGGGCCTTTGTTCAAGTCATTCTGCTTCCCTGCACTCTTCTGGTGACTAAAGATCTTGCCCATAGCCGTCAGAAGGTCTTTCAATCAACTTCAGAAACCTTTGGTTAGGGCCTAAATGAACCAAAGGTACTTTTACTCTAGTTTTTCTTTTCATCTTAAAAATATTCATGAATATCTACTTGACAAGAGTGTTAGTTTACCGCTTTTGAATCATCATATTTTTTCCTAAGTTCCTACTTCCCATGTGCCACTGACTTTTATTTCAGTAACAAGATATTTGGAAATACTTTACAAGCTAATCATGTACCATGAACTTGCCACATAAGAATTTGTGTTGACCTAGATGGCACATACATAAAACTTCAAAAAAAAAAAAAAGTAAACAATAAAATATTTCTTACACAACACAAAATGATACAGAAATTATGTTTTAGTTGTCTTCATTATAAAATTTCTCACCATGTGTACATACATCAGGTTACAGATAATTTACTATATTTTTTTCCAGGAGCAAATGTATAATCTTTAAAATAATGTAAGCAATATGAGAAAAGATAGTAAAGAAGACTTAAAAGAACAGAGTTGATCAGCCATCTGAACCAGCAGGAACGCCAACAATTCAACAGCACACTTCCAATTCCCATGAATATGTTTCAGTATCTTTAATGGGATTATTGATGCAGTAATTTCTGCAAACTAGTTTCCTGCACTTAGCCATTTTATAGCAGTTCTACATGAATCCAATTATGTTGATTGTTGCAATCAACAAATACACTGCTCATACAGGCTAATAATTCTTTCAGTTATAAATAACGATTAGTTATTCTTTATTAGAACCCTAAATAGACTAGAGCTTAGAAACTCCTTTTTTTCCGTCACAAAATCAAACACGGCTTTTCAGGAAGAGATGTCACGGGTAACTATAGCCAGTGGCTTAGGGTGTCCTCTGATTTGATTTTATGCAGTAGCAGGAAAAAAAGGGTGCTTTAAGCTTACTCACAAAATACAAACTTACCTTCCCACAAGCTCTGCAATGATGCCTTCTTTTGGTGAATGTAAATCTGGCTTCGCATTTCATACAGTTTGGTGCTTGAGAATCTGGAACCCAAACTGGAGCCACCTCACCCAAAGTCGTAAAAGGCTTTCTGGCTGGAGCTCCAAACTGACCAGCTCTGAGATCATTATCTGGACTATCTGGGGCTACTGCAAGGCACGGAATACTGGAGACTCCAGATTCATACTCTTCCAAATGTTCCCCATTAGTATCAGTAACAGAGGCATTTAAAGATGTTTCACCAGGAAACGTGTCTGCTGTATCCCCTAATTGTGTTTTACCAAAGACGTTTTTGTTTTTACTATTACCTCCACAATTTGGGGGAACAAGATCATTTTGTAAGTGGTCCGATAATGGCTTCGGAATCTGCAGTTTAAGATTTGTAGGTTGTTTAGGTCTTGCACCACCAAAAGGAACACTGATAGATTGCAGATTAGTCACTGGTTTTGGTGAAGTTTGCCCTTGAATGGATGAAACCTGACTACAAAGATTATGTAAATAATTTTTCTTTATGTGGTCACCAGTGCTGTTTAAAATAAGACTACTCCCTTCTGTGGTCTCATTTCCTCTCTGTTCATAAACATTAGCGTAACATTCTGACTTGCTCTCCTCTATCTCCTTTTCCTCTGTTACCGAGTCTTCCTTGGAGGGTAGAGTCTTTGGAACATGAGAAACAACCGGGTTCTGCATTCCATAGGAATCACAACCATTAGACAGAGAGCTTGCTGCTGATGTAGGCATCACATCAGAGAGACTGGACCCCTCAAGCTCATCTATACCAGTTCCTTTTAAGTCTATGCCTGCCTCCATCATCCCATCTCCATCATCTTTACTATCACTACATGCCTCATCAGGCTGTTTCGTCTGCAAAAGTCTTTCATTCTCTCCCAGAGTTTGCTTATTATTCATCTCATTCAACTTAGTCAGTTCCCAATTAGTCATCTCCTGAGATTCAGGGTAACACTCTGCCACGCTGAGCAATTCCGTTGTGCCAAGATTTTTATCACATTCAATGACTCCGCTTTCAGTGGCACTAACATCCTCAGGGGCAAAATGTTCTGCAACATGTTCCTTGTAGTTGCCACTTCCAGCCACATTAGGTTGACAAGTTTCAGTGAGCCCAGATAGTCTAGACCGTAACTGTTGGGTTGTTTCCTGTTCTATGATTAAGCTACCATTACTTGAACCAGAAGAGTTTTTAGCTTCTAGATCCATTCTCTGAGGAATGGCTTTACTAGAAAAATTTTCAACTGATACACAATTTTCTTGCATTTTAACGGTACCATCAACTGGTCTCTGTAAGAGAGTCACTGCATTAATCCCTGCAGTTGTAGCTTCTGAAAACAGTGAATCTTTACTCATATTAAAATCATCCTTTAATTGAGAGGAGGGGCATGAAACGGTCAGGCTTTCAGATGAAGCATTAATCAAATGACTTATAGAGTCATCTTCAGTGCACAGACGATTTACTTGCTTTTCTGTATCTGTATCTTTTTCCGTGGATCCATTTACAGTAACACTAAACTGATCACTCTGCCTGTTTTCATTATCCAGTGTAAAGCTAATAGTGTCCATTAGGGACTGACTGTTGTAATTTTTACAATCCAGCAAATCGCCACTTTGTAGTGTTCTTCTGTCACAGTTATGCATGACTGCCACCACTAGTACATTTTTCTCCTCTGGCAAGCAAGCTATATTTCCACATTTCTTTTCTCCTGTTTCCACAGTGTTACACTGATCATCCCGATTACTATTTCTTTTAATCAACGCATCATCTGCTGCTGCCTGATCATCAATCCACATGACTGGAGTCTCTGGGCTTATGCTAAAATCCTTTCCATTAGCACAGTGATCCCCTCCTCCTGTTGGTGTAGTCTCTGAATGAGCCAAGGAGAAAGACTTTAACCTCTGTTGACATTCATTAGGAGTTGTAGCTTCATTCACATTGGCCACGGTCGGGTTAAATGACAGACGACGAGAAGGCGGATCTAGAATCTGATTCCACTTTGCACCCAATAGTGTAGGTGAAACAGCGGCATCTGAAAAAGTGTTTAAGTAAGAGAACTTACTGTCCTATTAAAGCTACAGGTTCTATTAACTCTGTTGCATTAGAATGTCCCAAATATAAATGTAGAGATGTTCAAATATGGGCACAACAGTAAAACACCTCTGCCATAATTAACATCCTTATCAACCATTAGTAGTGTAATTGCATAATGTTTCTGGAACTCAAGAAGTTTATAGCTATGCCAATTAGTATCAGGTTGAATTTGCATAAGCAACTTTAAACTATTGATTAATATACTTTAGACAGCTAGAAATGCCTAGAAAGATTCCCACTCCTATAAAGTGTTCAACTTCCTTGACAGCACAGAAGTAGCAATTAGACTAAGCAAAAAATTCAATACTCCAAATATGATAACTTTCACTTATGATTTATGTGACCTAATAAAACATTTCTATGCTTGAGTCTCCCAAAACAGCAAAAGAAGCTTAAAATAAGTTTTGCCTGATTTGTTTAAAATAAATGATTAAAATATTGCCACTGAGATTAAGCTTCACAAAACCTTTCTTTAAAAAGTGTATGGAAGATTTTCTATTAAAACAGTGAGAAATTTTTAAAAAGTAAACAAGATGAATGGAAAGAGAAGAGCTGAAGACACACCATGCAAAATTAAGAGATGTTTTCTGAAAGTTCTGAGATTAATTTGCAAGTCAAAACCAAAAAGGGTATCACAGACCTCTTCCTTTTCAATAGTGTTCTCTGTAGAATACACTTAATGTACATCTACGATCTTGTTCAAAATGACTCACCTTCGTTTTGCTCAAATTCATCTAAAACCTTATCGAGGTTATATGCCTCTGCTTGGAAATAGTTCTCCATTTGTCAGGGAAAGACCACCAGATTCTTGTCTGAACCTGCCAGAGAACAAATTACAATCAGATATTTAACCTTCAGTCAGCAGTGTTCCAGTACATATTGCCCTGATTTAAGGGGAAAAGAAGTCCTTTGTAAATCAAATTTTACATACATTACATGCATAAATGAAAAGTATTTTCCAGGAATAAAAATTATTTGTGTGCTTAAACTGGCTTAATTCAGATTAACAACCTCCCCAAACTTGCTTTGGATTTTATTACCTCCAGTCTCCCACATTTATGTGTCTAACCATTAGGATCACCATAATGATAAGAGCAAAACTTTTCCAACACCAGTCAGAAAATAACAGTCGAGAGAACCAGAAGGCCAACTAACAATCTGAAGATCCAGCTTTCAATTCCGTGCTACCACCAATTAGCTCTTGTGGCTTTGAACAAGTAGTTTAAACTCTCCGTGCTTCTGATTTTTTAATGTGTACTAGGCTAGAGGTATTCTGTGTCACTCCTCATTTCCCAGAGATGCTTCAAAGATTCATACTTGTAAAAGTTGTTAAAAGACTTAATGGGTGTTACTTGAATTGTGCTAACTCTTAAAATGCCTGCTTTAATAATCCTTGTTTCCCTGAAAAGCAGGCACTGGAAATCTAGCAAAATGCAAGAAGTAAATAGTCTCATCAAAAGGTAATACTCTCAGGCTAGAAAGGGAGATGACAAGGGAGAAATGAAAAAAAAAAACCCCAACCCTAAGTCATTAAATAACTTTCTACAACTTCACATAATAAATAACATTTTTGCCCTAACAGTAGGAATATGATCTTCTTGCTACCAACGGCTTGTAGCAACAAGACACCCTAATTCCTTTTTTAAAAACATTCACCACCAGCAAAGACATTTTCACTGAGAAATGTGTGCCATAACCTATATACCATAGAGGCCTTGATTTGATCTGTTCCCTGAACGTCATCCAAAACAGCCTTATTCTCTTCAGAGTTGGTTTTCAATGTTGTGAAATAAGGACATGGAGGAGGAGAGGGTGAGAACCTTGTTTTGCAGTAAGAAACAGTGTTAGACCTGACAGCCAGACTCCAACTCAATTAAAAACCTGCTCTTTTACACTAGAGATACAACAGACACAAGAAACACGTCAGAGGAAGTTTCCAATTTAAAACTATACTTTACTTTAACATTACCCCAATAGTATCTGGATTTGAGGGAAATATCAACCAGTTTTATTTCAATTACTACACATTAAATACAGTCTTGTATTTATTATGGGCAACACCTATGATTAGGTTATTGCTACAAAAAGATCATGCATTAAAATACCACAAAATGCAGAGTTCAAGTTTTTAAGGTTGACCTCAAATTTGACACATGGTGTTTTTAAAAGATGATCATGTTACAATATAAATACATTGCTATTTAATATAATCAGATTAAGTCATGTTTTAAAGATATATACAAAAGCCAATTTTAAAGAAAATTAGTGTAACGGCAACTTAGAAATTGCAGTAAGCATCACCCAAAAAAAAGACCATTTTGCAAAAAAATTCAGAGATAAACTAAACTTGTCACCTTACAAACTCCCAGATTTGTCCTCTGTCTGGGGTTTTAGATTAACTCCTTCTGCAAGGAAAATAGATGATTGGCCATATCAATTACTGTACACAGATGCACAGATTACAACATAAGCAATGGAAAAGCTGGCCACCTTGATCAAAGGTTGCACTTCAGAAGTCTAAAAAAGCTCAACACTTCACATTCTCTATCAAAAGCCAGGTTCTGACCTCTAACTGTGACAGAGCGTACTCTTTGATCCCTTAGGTACCTACTGTAAGGTCTTCACGAGTTATCCAATCTGCCCACCAAGTCATTGTATTAAAAATCTTTCATATAATTTTAAATGAAACAATTACATTTACTACACACATTTCAATTAAACCAAAATAATTTTTAAAAGCAGATGCTTCTCCTTAGACATACAAATACTAAATTCATTCAAACTACGTCCAAACTCCAAGAGTTTGGAGGTTCTCTTGCACCTTTCTCTCCATCTCATTACAACTCCTTAAGAGGAAGCATCTTTACCACCTCAGTAAATATCAAATATTGAAAAGTTAATTAGAATCTGTCCCAATGAATATTTCTCTTGAAAATTTTTTTTCCATTCAGAGTTCTAAACATCAACCAAAATTAATTCACTATAGTATGACTGTTTTGTACAAAATACCATATAATTTCACATCCATTTATAATGTATTTAATTTACATGATAATGGTAACATTCCAGTCTAGCAAACAATTGATGAAGATGTGAATAATTATTCCTAGGCAAAGTCCTACTACTAAGGTCAATGATGCACATAGTATTTGTCAGTGAAGCGCTGCAAGACTGAACAGTGTCATACAAAATTTTTATGTTCAAGAGTTAAACTGTGATGCTGTCTGAAGCCACCGCACTCAGATTTCCATGCACTTTCATAGTGAAAAAGGGCATCCAGTCAAGGCATTTGCTAGGACATACACACAGACTCTGCAATATGAGTGGCCCCAAAGAAATAGGTTACAAGCATTGGCTTTTTTTGTTTTGCTTGTTTTAGAGAAGATAATGATTACTGACAAGCAAGTTGATGGGGAAGGAATGCTATGCTGATGATATAGTTGCTGAAAACATGTTTTTAAGTAACTCTTTGGATGACTGCATTTTGATTGTGTAACTTTCAAATGTTTGGAAAAATTCAGACCTGACCATTCATACAACTTGAAAACCCAACTGAAAGCCTGATAAAATTACTTCAGAACTAACTCAAATTCGTGCTCACAGAAGTAAGTAGAACATAAGCCACATTTGCCCCTAACATTTCCTAAATTTAGTCCTGTATTAGCTGTTTTTTCATTGTCATACAAATGAGGAACAAGATATGCCTAACCGAAGAAAGCAGTGTTAGAAGTTCATAATAAATATAATCATTTTTATTGACGTTAGTCACGGTTTGGCTTTTAAATTTTATATTAAGCGTGATTTTATAACATTATAAAAATATAAATATTCAGACTTGGGAGACCACATGTTTAACAATAACAAGGGCATATAAAGAAGACTTAGAATTTTGTGCCCACTCCCTTACAATCCCAATGTGGTTAATATTTCACAGCATCTCTGTGAAATTATTATTTTATTAACATCTGTATTATCTAATATTAAATATCTAATATTTGTGAGTTTAAATTTGGTTCAATATAACAGAGGGATTTTTTCTATATTTTTAAAAATTCTAAGTAGAGAGAACTACATGTAAACAAATATATGTAACCATATGAATTCTGAAGCTCAAATACTGATGCATGAACATGCAATGAGCCAAAATCCAGACTGATGGATGCTCACAGTCCAAATTCAAGAGAGAAAAGACCTTCTATATCATTATTGTTATTTCACTTACTGATCTACCAGGATATATGGGGAATCTTTTATTTTTAAACTCACAAGCTGACAGCCACTCTAAATGAGATCTCATTGTCTATGCAAGTAGGTATTTCTCAGAAAAGGTCAGCTGCAAATCTTCAGGTCTAACATCTAAAATTGTTATTATTATATAAAAGAACACACATACACCCCCCAAGCTTTTCCAGAAGTTTCTGTCCAAGGGCAAAACACCCTGCCAAACCCACAAAAGTCCTTACTGCCCTCTTCCTGACAGAAAAGGAGGACGAGTACGTACGTTCCTAACAGATACCCGCAATGCTTCTTGACCAATACATTGTCAGCAACTCGTATTTTTGCTAGTTTAAGATCTAATACTTCAACTCTGCATAGCCAGCAACTCAAGATCAAAACAGAAAACACAAAATGCTCTAACACTGCATACTATAATAATCGGGTAGCTGTTTTCCCCATGGTTTAGAATTTAATTTTATTTTGAATATTTTTATGAAATATCCAACATAAATAAAAAGAAACATATTCCTTTACAGGTCTTTGGAAATTTTGATTGTCACTTAGAGGTACCATAATAAAAGTTTGGAACAGCTTTAGAATTATTCTAGTCCCAAACTTCCTACTAGTTTGAAGGTTGAAATGACATTTTAAAGGATCACTGATAGTTGTGAAACTCTCTAGTATTACTTGACTATTCCAAGCTATGGCACGGAGAGAACCTGACGAGCAAACACACAGCTTAAACTCTGGAAAAGTGAGAATAAAAACATGAGCAAATCAGGAAGAAATTTCAATGGCAATTTTAGGTGTATGCTGCCAAAAAGGAGACACTTCCTAAATTAGTATATATTGGAATGAACAATATGAAGAAGAGGATATTGTGCCAGTGCAAGGAAAAGGAGACATAAATCACCAATCCAGTGAAAAGCATAAGATGGTTTTTCAAAAACAGTCTTCCATGCAAAGATTTGGCAGAAAAGACTAATTATAGCCAAAAAAACCCATTAAATAGCAAAATTTTTTTTTTTTAATTCTGTACTAAAAAAAAAAAGAATACAATGGCTACCATCCACTGGTACAGTAAGTCCAGAACCCAAGATCACTTGTTACCCACTGCAGAGTCATCTCCTGTCTTTCATGGCAAAAAGCTAATGAAAACATGCAGCCTGTCAATCAGATTATTTTCAAGCTGCTATTGGATCACAGATCACGCGTAATTCAGAAACTCTGTGTTTTACTTACAATTTCTTCGTACTACAGCATGGACTTAAAATCATCTTCATCTCTAAAACTTAGGAACTTATGTTTTATCAAGCTTACATGCTCTACTCTCCCATAATGTCTAAATATAAAGGTGCATGTACCAGAATGTCTGTGTCATATGTGTCCAGAATTACTATCCTAGTCATCATAGCATTTAGACATAAGACAAACTTTAATTGATTAGTGGGGAGGGAAGGAGGCAGAAGTAAAGGACAGAAAAACCTTCCTTAAAATTAGATGGTATTCTGAACAGGCTTCACGTTGGAGACTGCCTCTCAAGACAGCTCAGATATTCAACATGCCAGCTTCTTCTTGGGAAATGAACTGCACAAAGAGATAGGCCTTGTGCTATACCTGCAAAGCGGCAAGACTCGTATTTTTTTTGGTCTCTACAATAAGTAATTACGTAACCCATGATCTTCTGCACTGCACATCCTAAATTACCCTCAAGATTTTTTCACTACTGGAACTGACAGCCTTAAGTCTTTCAAATTTTCTTGACTCTAACAGTGGATGACCAGCACACAATCACATGTGTGCTATAATGCTATAATAAAAAATGCACCAAAAGGAAATAATACCATCATACAACTATTAGCCTCATAACAAAGGCCTAAAAATCAGAGAGTATGTAAAGAACCAGAATAAGATCTCAGGACTTTCTATCATGCTGTCCTGTGTAGACTGCTCTTTTAGTATGAAACTGTGAAAATACACATTTCAGTAAACTCTTACTAAACAAAATACTCAAGTAGTTTATTATAGTCCTCACCAAAAATATATATGAAAGACTCCTAAGATGAAAGTCACAAGGGGCATGATCAAACTGAAACCAAACATTGCTCATTCATCCTGATAAAAATCAGATGTCCAGAAAATGTCATTTTCCCGTAGCATGACAACATGGAATTACATATCAACTGGACAAATTAATTTATTAGATCTAGTGCTCCTGAGGACTTCCTTCAACCCCAAGAAACAATGGTCAATTCCACATATTTTTCCAGCTCCCTTTAGTAATCTTCGTATTATTTGCCCCTGGGAGGAAGAAGTCAAGCACCTTTGCTGTAATGAACAGCTTGTTCAGAGAGTTCAGCAATAGCTGTATTTTTAACTGATGAGATCTGCCTACAGCACAGACTGAGGAAGAAAGACTTTGCCCACTTCCCCCCTCCCCCAAACAAAGTAAGACTCATCTTTACTCTAAAACAAAGCAATTACTCTCAATAAAAACCAAAACAACAAAATGCTAAAAATATTCCATCATCTTCTATATAAGATATATATCCATATATAAAGGCGTATGTATATAAATATATATCCATAAGCATACATAAAAATACATGCATTTCAAGTACATACCCCTGAATCATTATCGTCTAATTGCCTCTTACCTTTTTCTCTTATACATATGTTAAGAAACGAATGACCCTGTGCCTACTCATGATGACTGCAGCACAACCAGCCAGTTCTGCTGAATCAGCGTGTTCTACTTGATCCTAGAAAGAAAATATAAACATGTATTTTATGATTGGTAATTCTGCCACAAACTGTGTTTTTTCAGCACATGACTGCAGCTAGCACAGGCATATTTGGCAAATTCTGCAAGCCTTCGAATGATTTGGATTACATTTATAGCTTTAAATTCAGGGATCTATGCACTATGCCACTATTGCACTCCAATATTCTGATGAAAAAAGCTGCTAATAAAAAACCACATTGCTACCTACCTACTATTATTCTTCATTTAACTGTAAACCCACAGAGTGAGGCAACAACTCCAACTGTCCTTGTATTCCTGATGACCCTGACTATAACGCCTAATTTATAAAACTAGCCTCTAAAGTTAATTACATTACACTACAATAGGCCTTCCAAAAATAAAGAGCTAATAGCTTTGATACTCAACGAAAATTCACGGCCCTCTGAATTCTGTAAACTGTATTCATCAGCTTCCCACTGATTTTGTTACAGCTAAACAACTAGTTTTGTCTTCAAATTATTCCCCCTACAATCTTAGGCTCCCTTCATTTCCTAAAGGCTTCTTCTCTCAAAACCACAATGGCATCAACTTTCAATAGCAGGGAGGACGCAAGCAAAAAAAGAGTCTTCAGAGTCTTCCTAACTACAGCATTTCTATAGGTCAGGTGCTCATTTTCACAGGCTGCATCCTACCAGTCAACATAGCTCAAAAATCCAAAACAGCCATGAGCAGAAAAAAGAGACTAGTTTATGACAAGTTTATGACAGTGCAACAAGAACAAAGAGTGAGATAAGTTAAATTTATGTTTTAAGGTTTGCTGGTGTTGGTATTTGACCCGTTAGGTAGTTGAAATATTTATTAGTGCTCTGGAGAAGCAGCAGCATATGTTAGAAAAAAATCTTAAAACTCCAGGAAAATGAACAGAGCTAAAAAAAAAAATCAGTTCTCCGTGCATGAAAGTGATATTCAGTGTTATACTACAATTTTCCCAGGGTTGTTTATTATTCTTTTCAGAAATAAGCTACAGTAATAATTCCAGGAAACTAATGAACTGAACAGTAGCACTCTTAGTACTACTGTTTCCAAACTTAGAATAAAATCTCACAGCCTTGTATGCCAACAGAACTGTTCCTGTACGCAAGTAAAATTTCTGATGCCATGTATATTTCTACCTCTATAAGCTAAGACGAATTTTGGATATTGGAGAAACAGTAGAAATGATTATATTACAAAGTTCTTCAGATAGGGTTCATATGCATTCAAAAATGGAGGTGAGGGAAATTTAATTCCACTGAAAGGCTTCAGAATGATAAGCTTTTTCAAAGGGATGTGAAGGACATGTGGCAGCAGGGCAAGGTTATCTGTACCACCACCATGTCCCCTCCTGGCCTGTAGGTGGAGGAAAATGATTCCGTTTTCACGACCCCTTTGAAAAGATGGATCAATTAATGACAATTCTGCTCGTGATTTATGACAAGGCCTGTCAACTGCATCATGAACATCAAACACATTTCACGTGAACCAGTCGGTCATACATTAACCACAAAATTCAATCTTCACTGATCAGAAATGGATCAGACTTAGCAACCTACAGCTGAAACATGCTGCGCTGTTACCAGTGCTCTAAGCCAACAAGCCTTCTAGGCAAGCAATATTCAGGGCAACAGCATAGCTTTATGATTCATTGTTTTTATTCTGATCCACTTTCCTTGTTCCATTCTTCCCAGGTAATAATTTTTTGTCCGTAACCATTCAACGCAGAAGAATACAGATCCAATCAATCGGTACCAGTCTCCAAAGAAAGCTTTGAAGACATATTACCTGGAGGTCCTAGAGCTTTTTGTTTACAATTCAACATTTACTTTCAGCAGCCATTTCCCCTTACAAAGATCAATGCAAAAATCAAAGCATGCTTACAGATATTAATGTAATGTATTTAAACAAAAAGTAATTTAAAAAAAGTAAATTATAAGGTTTGGATTTCCTGAAAAAACGAACAAGTTGACAACAGAGCCACATTCTTTTTCCAATAAGAAGTTAATGTAAGAGAACTATATTAAAATAAAAATCAAGGACAAAAAGAATAAAAGGAGAGTCAAGAATATTCACAACAATGTATATCCTAGTGATTATTAGGTTTTTCACAAATCATACACACTGCTAAAAAACGGTTCCATCACACTTGAAAAAAACCCATACATTTCACCCAACAATTATGTGCCTGCCGAGACCTAAGATCATACAAATGGAGGAGGCCCAGTGTCTCTGCTGTTCCAGTTTGCTTACTTTGAGCATCTCACAGTTTCTTATCTCTTCTGCTGATGGTTGGCTGACCTCTTCTGTCTCCTGCCCTACAGTGGTATCACTCAGGTGCTGCATTGGTTATACCCTACATGTATGATTTCCCTCAGGAGCTCCAAGAGGGTGACTGCCAATTACCGCAAAAGCAAAACAGAAATTGAAGAGAAATTTGACACGCAGAGATGTGCCCAGAATAAAGAAAGGATGAAGAATAGAAAAAAAGAGCCCTAAAAATATAAAATTGGAAATATCTCCCACAAAAAAGCATGTAAAAAATGTTTACAACATCAAATGGAAGTAATCTGAACTAGCATAAATTGGAATAGCTTATAATAAATGGAAAGAGACTGAAAAAGAAGCAATTTTGATACTATGTTAAAAAAATGCGGAAAAAGCTCAAAGCATGAAGAGATGCTAAAAAATGCTTCCATCTACTGGCAAGGATCCAACTCTTAACTACACTACAGATCCTCTATAATGTGCTACCAGTGACAAGATGTCTTTGAGTAGACAGGAATACATTTGCAGCCATTTTAAGGCACTTTATTATTGCTAGATTAGTTGAACTAGGCATTATCTTAAATGCAAACCCAGATTTCAATGCTGGTATCTTAACTTCCTGGCTTGTCTACGCTCTGAAACTATCAGATGGAAGATTCTGAGAGACTACAGACAGGGGACGTATTCAGGTCCCAACTTTGCAAGAATAAAAACTACAACAACAAATACTATAGCAGGTTACATTAATCAGTAAACAGTGTACTTAAACAAGAGCGGAAACAGGTAGCAAGTTTCAGGACACACATCAGTTATACAATATCAATTATTTTATCTGATCAGTTTATCTGGAAGCTAAATCTTCACAAGTGGAAAAGTGCGGTTTCTTCACTCAAGTGATGAAATGCTTGGAATAATGGTAATTTACCATGTGCCCAACAATTTGTCACATCATAATGGTTCCTTCTTGGCCTCTCTCAAATGAAGCAGCTACTTTCAGTCAAGTTTCACATGAACATGTGTTTGTATTATTTTTTAAGAATTAATGTAAGTAGAAAGACTAAACACTACACAGGAACGCTCCTCCAGCAAAGGCAGTCCTCCAGACCTGTCTCAGGATACACTGTCACAACAGCACCCAGAGTCTATATGGACAGCGTATGTCCATACTAGCTGAATGAAAGCAAGCTTCATTCTCCATTGCTGTTATCTTTCCTGAACATTACATTGACTCTCAAACAGCTCTTCATTCTGTACAAAGACAAAGTACGAGGCTCTTTCTGCCTAGTGTGTGCCAAATAAAAGAAAGTGCGGGCATTATAAAATGTTTGTGACACAGCAGTAGCAATATCTGTGAATGCCTGCATCGGCAAGGACTTCGGATTAGGCCCCAAATTAAAGATTTCAACATGAATTAATAAATTAAACTAGCAGCCATGCAATGCAACCAGAAAAAAAAGAAAATAATTGTTTTTAAAACTCTAATTTATTAAAGGAGACTCAGCAAATAACAACAGATTTTTTCAAAAATACCTTGTCTAAGAAACAGTTCAGGATTAGAAAAACCCATTAAAACTTGCCATAAATCCATTTAATAAGAAATACTAAAAACAGCAGCAAAAGATTAAATGTAACAAATATAAACAACATACAGTCACTGCTAATCCTTTTCCTGCACCAAAAGCTCAAGATGACCAAGTATCCTTCGGTTTTATTTCCCGTATTTCCTGATGTTCCTACTGCTCCATGTAAATTAACCAAAGGGTAGACTGGGGCATGGCAGGCTATTTCTGTGTAATATAACACTGTGTACCAGCTCACTACCCATGAATGCTGACAAAAGATAAACTATTTCAATGTTGCATTGGTTTGTCTTTTTTTCCAATCAACTGCACAAATAGAGATGGACAACGCCTAAAGCAGAATACAGTCTCTCTAATTATTTCATTAATATTTGCATCTTTTCCCTTGACTTTTCCCTATGCCATTTTAAAGCTATTATTTTCACTTTTGTCTCCAGCCAAGTTTCCATAAGGAGACATTCACGCATGCCAGAACAGCAGTAAGGCAGTCAAAAGAGCAGCAACTTCAAAGAAGAGTTATAGAAAGTATCACAGTCAAAAGTAACAGGGAGACAAGAAAAATTATAGCAGTGTTATCAACCTTTGTCCTCCAGGAAATAAGAGAAAGCAGCCCAACTGAAAAGGACACCTGCTTTGTAACAGCTTACAGTAGAAAAATTCCATTTCCTATCCTTTTTACTCTTTCAGGGAGAAAGAAATTTATTTATTCGCTTGACACAAAAAACAGCCTTGCCAAAAAGCCCGTACTTCCTCAGCACGCTGCAGCGGCAGGGCCCTCGGCACCTGGAGACAAGAACCACGCGTCCTTCTTACGTAACTACTTTTGACTGCCTTGAAAAGTATCCATCCCTGGCTCTTTGGAAGAACAAACAGATAGGTTTACACCGCATTGCTGCCTTCAATGCAAGTTTTTCCAGAGGAAAAAAACAGTTGGAAAAAAAGAGAAAATCCTTTCCTGAACCTACTCATATGCTCACAGAGCTCACTTCAAAATTTAGTGGTTTATAAATCTAATGTTTTATAACACTTTGTTTCATACAACTGCCAAGTTTAAAATATTGTAAACCACAAAAAAAAAGCACAGTGCATTAAACATAAATTTAATATGACATCATGTTTCTTAATTTGTGCATGGATTCCATGTAATGTCATCAATGTAACAATGTGCTTTTTAAAAAAAATCAATACATTTAACATACTGAACTGAAGCTGTTATTTAACTTTATTCAAATACAAACTAAAGTAAAATGTATAGAATAAATAGGTTTATGAGATTACTTTTTATGATTCTGCATTTAAGAAACAAGGGTTTGACTATTAGAAGTTAATGTTTAACAGATTTAAAGAATAAAATTATTTAAAGTCACATGCTATGTATCTCAGAGTGGATTAATCCTGTGTTCTAATACTTTATGAGTTTTTCTTCTTTCTAATGTAGGGTAGAAACAAGAATGAATCCCAAATATACTGATCATTGTTTCAGATGTTTCCTAGATTTGGGCAATAAGGGAAAAACTGACTAAGGTCCCCTAGAATCTATAACTAAATGCCTACAACTGCCAAGGAACTGTCCTTTTTATAAAACCCACAAGGGGCCGATACTTGCAGGTGCCGTGAGTAAAATCCGTATCTGATAATAAAAGCCAGAATTGCCACGCAACCAGAATGGGACAGATGAAAAAGACAGCGGGCAAAGAGGGAAACCGCTTTGCTACCATTTACTAGCCCATCAATTCTGAGTTGTACCCACTGGGGAGAGAAGCTGCTAGAAGCGACACAATTTATGCACTCAGCTGCTCTTCAGAGAAAGGACAATCTGTACAGAAAAAAAGTCTCAAAGTCTACAGTCACTTTCTACTGAAGAACAGTCAATCAGCTACTAAAGCTACCTTTATCAACACACTTGGATACATCCTCTCTCCAATGCTGCTGTGCTCATTTTTACTCATTTGATAGCTATGAACATAACAGTATTCTAAAATCTTACACACGCACACTTTTTGTAAGAAATACCATACCTATAGACAGCAAACAGTTACTATTTCTCAAATCCTATGTTATATAGAGCTGGATTACCGTGCATCCCTGAAAATTACTTCAGAGACCTATGAATTTTTATCTCATACTCCCTTCAACCTGAAATTATCTCAAAGGAAGTAACTTTTAATTCCCATTAGCAATTTTATTTCTCCTATTGTGTTGACCTTTCTATTCATATCACGCCAAGATTAAACTTATACGCGCATACACACAACACACGATACTAGCACATTATAAAATACTGTTGTCTTGTCAAGTGTAGCAAAGTTCACTCCCACGTTTGTGATCATGGTCTAACTACATTGCTGATGCTCACGGTGCATTATGTCTCAAGCCATCTGTAACTAGTAACTCACTCAATACAACTCAATACATCCATGGCAACAGTGAATACTGAAACTGCTATTTCTGAGTATGATTCTCATTTATGCTGAGGTCTATTAACACGGTCAGTAACTTGCATTCAGATTCACTGTAAAGTTTTTTTTTCATTGCGCCAGTGGTGCAATATACCAAACAGGACATTTACTTAAAATTTACTTAAACTCAGAAAAGTTTTAGTTACAAAACTAAGTGCCCATAATTCTGTATCATTGTTGGCAGTCACAGGAAATAAAGGCGTAACAGATAAAAACAAAAAAATTTGAAAGCATTCATTATTAATGAGTCAAAATAGAGTTTCAGAAATTTTACGGAGCTCTAGGAACACTAAATCCTCCTAAACTCAGATGCAACGTTTCTCAGATAGTCCAAAACTGAGAAAGCCCAGCCACTTCTTTTGTCCACTGATAACGGTGGTTGATTCTGCTCAGCCATGAATCCCTACCTCTTTTCTTTACCTCTCCTTCTTAAACTGTAATATACTCCGTTTTCTTCATCTGTTAGTCTTATTTTCCCCTCTCAAACACATTCCTTCCTCATTCACTTCTTCCTGCACTCATTTTCTTTCTCCCTACCCATGCTTCCTTCCTTCTCTGACAAAAAATATGAGAAACCCTGTATGATTCAACATCACTGTTCAGATTAAGGTTGTAAACAACCTTATTAAGCACATGATATTATTCCTCACTTTTAGGAATGGTGGGAACAAACCTAATAGCAATGGTGGTGCATCCACTTTGCAAACATAAATGGAAGTCATAAGACAAAACAGCTATCGAAAAAGAAAAAAACCACGTGGGCCAAAACAACAGTCAAAACATCAGACATCATTGTAACTGTCAACCTGCCTTCTATCTGTCCTCATCATTTACAGTCGTCACGGGTCCTTCATGAATTCACTTAAACCCTCAGCCTTTTAGACTGTGAAATACAGTTTTTGACACATACACACACTGGGTATCCAACATCCAGGATCAGCACAGCTACCTGCTTCCCTCAAACATCTATGTATTTGAAACCTCTAGTTAAGACAAGTTTTGTTAACGACATAGGAACCACTATTTATACATTTCCTCAAAGTAGAAGGTGATACAACCGCATCTACAAGCCATCTGTACAGAAATGAAGCTTAATGGCAAAAAAAAAGAGAAAATATAACCACAAAGGGCATTATAGGAAAAGAATGAGGGAACAAAACCACTACATACACATGTATCTATTGTCCACCAGTCTCAAGAAACAATTTCTAATTCTCGCCATAATAAAACCCATGTTCGTTCTACAGGAGCATACAAAAAAAATCTATGTGCAAATCCCAGCGATAGGTTAAAATGCATTTTACAGGTGACTTGTTAACTAAAACTAAGGTAAATACAATATAGAGGCTATTATGCCAGTACACTAATATAATTACTTGAAAGTACAAAAGTACGTAGGTAGACTGATGTTTAAAGTTAAGTAATGACCTTTTAAAGTTACATTTATAAAAGAATCAAGAAAGAATTGTAAAATACATGAAGTGTATTGGGGTTTTATTCACCCTTAATCATTTGTACAAAAACACAGTATGAAATTCCTACAACCAATGCAATCTGATGTTTCAGTTAAGAGGCTGTTTCAATATATATATTATTTAAAGCAATCTGTTAATAATATAACCTAAGAAGTGGGCTTTGCCCATACTTTAGAGTTCACCAAATAAGAGATCATTAAAATACGCATTTTGAATTAACCAATATAGCACTCACAATGTGACTTTATAACATGATGACAACCAATATGCTCTGCTAAATTATCAAACTGACCAACAAACAGAAACAGTACCTATATACTGAAGTATAAACCCCAAAAAGGGTGTAGATCAGATACCTGTACCTTTCTCTACAAAACACAAGTCTCAGAAGCAAGCTATTGCATGTATTTCTACAGTATTGCAGAAGAATATGCAATTTCAAAAAGACTGCTAGATAAATGAAGAAAAAAAATAATAGGCAAAGAGGGAACTTTCTTCTTATGCGATCTCAATTCATATTAAATGTTCATTTATCTGCATTACAGTGCAGATAGGGAATAAAAAATTACATTGACATGATTGGTTTGCTGGGTATATTTTAACCACTTAACTTTTGTGACTCCTCCACCCTACAAAGAAAACCCAGTATTCATAGTCTCCGTAACACAAATAAGAAGAGGATTTACATACTGGTAAGTGTTCCATTACTATCACTTTTCAAGTGTTGTATCTTTAATCTGACCTCCTACAGAAATGAAGATTATGGGATCATATTGTTCACTTACAGAATCATAGAATCATTAAGGTTGGAAAAGACTTCTAAGATCATCAAGTCCAACCGTCAACCCAACACCACCATGCCCACTAAACCACGACCCTAAGCGCCTCATCTACACGTCTTTTAAATACTTCCAGGGATAGTGACTCAACCACTTCCCTGGGCAGCCTGTTGCAAGGCTTGACCACTCTTTCAGTAAAGAAATTTTTCCTAATGTCCAATGTAAACCTCCCTTGGTGCAACTTGAGGCCATTTCCTCTGGTCCTATCGCTTGTTACTTGGGAGAAGAGGCCAACCCCCACCTCGCTACAACCTCCTTTCAGGTAGTTGTAGAGCGCGATGAGGTCTCCCCTCAGCCTCCTCTTCTCCAGACTGAACAGTCCCAGTTCCCTCAGCCACTCCTCATAAGACTTGTTCTCCAGACCCTTCACCAGCTTACTATCTTTTAAGCTCATCTTTTCAAAAAAAACCATACATTCATGAAAATTAGTATCTGCACAGTAAAAACAAATCCAAATGACTGTCCTCCAAGGGAAAAGCAAGCTACTATATGTATTTTTGGCAGCAACCTGCTGGGCAATCAATACCCACACAGCTCTGGAAAAAACAGAATTATGGTGTTATGTGAGAAAGCTGGGGTTATTGCAGAGGGGGAAGGAAGGGAAGAGATGCTAAGGGGCAAAAAGGATTTAAATCTACAGAAAAACAAGCTTCTTTCACTCCATTGATGGGAGAACAATATGCTTACCACTAAAGTACGTCAAAGGACTTAGGTACATATAACATCAGATTCAGTTTACACTATAAAACTCATTCAACACATCTTCTGATTAAAAAAAAAAAAACGTAGTTCTCTCCATCTCTGGATCTTGTAAGAATTTCCCTGCTACTTACAAAATCTTCCACAAATTCTAAAGAATTATGGGTGGAAAATAAGTCCTAGCCATCAGAAATGAATCTGGATTTAGATTCCCACTGTTTTAGCTAGAGTGATGGGAGCTCCTTTATCACTGGACCAGCACACTCCACTGACTAACCACTAAGCTCTTTCGAGCATCGGCTTAATCAAATCCAGTTCTCTGTTCTCAGTCTTGCATGATATCAGGGCAACATGCTCCCTGGATCTGTGATGTCCTAAAAAGACAGATAAGCATTATTCCTATTCAACAGTTAGTGGAACTGACACACATAGAGATCCAAGATACACACTCTTCTCTTTCATATCATGCTTATTTAAGAAATCACCTGCACCAGATATCCACCTCTCTTCTGCAATAGATTACTGAGGCCCACTTGCCTTTCCTTCTCTACAACACAAGCAGAAAAAGCCAATGTGCTACCTCTTCAGTCACAATTTTGTTTAAATTGATATGCAAAGCTCAGAGCTGCAGAACTTGAAGAGGGAATACAATTTAATTCTGCCAAGCATCTTCAGCAGATGACTGGGGCAGGGATTACCTAAGTCACCCCCACACAAATACCTCAGAGATACTGGATGTGTGGCACACCCAAGATCAGAACGAGGTCTGAGCACCACACAGAGCAGAGGAATCTAAATCACCAGAAACCAGGCCCCATATTTTACTGCTAATGACACCATTCTTAAACTGTCCTCTTAAAATCCAACAATTCGAAAAAATGAGAGAGAAAAAAAAATAATCAAAGCTGTCGAAGAAGAAAAGGAAACATGAGAGAACAGTTGCATTGTCCGGGTTAAAAGAAATGTAAGAAAAGTACAGTAAATAATAACCAAGAAACAAAAAACTCATAGATCTGAAAATATCTGCAATTTTTGTCCTGTAGTATCTCCCAAACTTCCAATAATCTGACTGGCCAACCGATCAAGCAATACATTTTATGCATATTCACACAACTTGCAATTCTTCTTGAATTTATAACAACTATATACACTATAAATTCATAGTTTCAAATGGCTTGGCCTTTATTTTAGTGATCCTAAATCAACCATCTAGATCACATTTGGAGTACAAACAGATAAGTCAACATGTACGCTGAGTTCAAAGCAGAGTTTTGACACTACAAAACTGAATCTGGAAATAGAAAAGCTCCTCTAATAGTCAGTGTCATTCACAGATAAAGAAGTTATCATGCAATTTAGAAAGCTCTTTGATCGGCTTCTTACATTGAACATTACCAACTCCTTTTGAGTTCATCATACTACTTTTTAGAAAAACGTACCAGTGTATGTTCCTCCATTGATAATCATCTACAAATTTTCTAATGTATTTCACCCGTATTACTTCCCCAAATAAAATTTTAAACTTAGAGTGAAATATAAATGTTGTACTCAGAGCACGTGTATAAAGATTGAGTTCTATTATTTATAAAAAAAGGCTTCAGTATATCACAGGAATAAACAAAAACTTTCATACTACAGTCATTTTAAAAATTGCAAGAATCCAGAAGTAAGGGTGGTAAGTATTACGAGGGCAGCTACGGCACTTCTGTAATTGATAGAGCACATGTGAATCTCTGACATAAGTATGGCCTAATTTCAAATTATCACCTGATAGGAAATGACCTCTGGATCCTCTGTACGCTGGGAAGAGGGAAGGACAGGTTCCTCCCAGCTACTACTTCACTAACAAAAAAACAGGCACCACACTTAAGACATATACTAAACATTTTGCTTTTTTATGCAGGCCCATAACTGCTCTTTGGCAAAACTGAAGTACAAGAAGTCAATAAGTAAGACCCACAATGAAACATTACCAGTAAGTATAGTCATAATTTGGTAGCTAGCATGCCTTTTCTAACTCTTAACTGGACAAAGGATTTTCTAAATGCAAGGAAAGGCTCAAAACATTTCCAGCATCTCTGATCATGCCTAATTCCTTTGTCACTAATGAAGAATAGCTGGGGAACAGTCCTAAAATAGTTACCAAACTGAAATCTACAACACAGAAGTATTTTCATACATAGATAACAGCAGAAAAAAACAGTTCCAGCTTTGTCTACATTACGCTTTAGTGCTTTTTTCTAACTACTGCAAACATCAGTTCAGCTTGAGCCAGGCCAAAAAACAGGAAGACACTAGCGAAGACACATTACTGCTTTATTTTATATACAAAGCCATACCTTAAAACAGGGTGCAGCATCACTAGCTAAAGTATCAGTTGATGTCTCAAGCCTCCACTAGAAAGCTTTCCACCTTTGTTACTATGTTGGAACCAAACCAGTAACAGAAATCTAACAAAACAATTTTTAAAAAAATTACTAACTGGCAATACCATTTCCAACTGTAAAGTCCCACTCAACTTCATTATGCAATCAATCTCTTAAAAAAATTCATCAAGCTTCCTGTTGATATTAAAAGGAGGGGGGAAAAGTATAGAAAACAGAAGCAAAATATATACTAGTAGCATGCAGTACAATTTTTGATAGAAAAACCTAGACGATCCTAGCAGAGTGTACCAGAATGCTTCTGGACCTTCAGAGTATTTGCTTAAACAACTGATACTGACTCATAAGGTAGATTTGTAGCTTCAGTTGCCATCAAAATATCAGAGATACAAGTAATATTAATATATAGCAAACAAGACAAAGATATTTATGTATTCTATATACAGCATAGAGACAGAATATAGAGGGTACAGCCATTAGCATTATCTGCAAATAATTCAATACGAAGGTTAGTAATTGCTACTCAAGAACATAGAGACAAATGAAAAACCCATGCAAGTGGAAATCCAACACTGAAGTCCATGTTTTCATTTGCCCAACGTATAGTGGACGCTGGGGATAGAGTATGTGAAAAGTTTAATATATGGACACCAAAACTTCAAAACATAACATATGGTCAGACTGCCACATACTGACATTTCCAAATTATCGAATTTTACATGGAAGCAAAACAACGTTAAAGTTTCTTTAAGCTCTCTCTCACTGGTCTTCATAACTAAGACAACTATTGCCTTAGTTTATACTTAGACTGAAGATACCACACAAGCTATTCAGAGAGCACTCTAGCTCCACACTTTCTGAAACACAGAAAATCTACAGATTGTGACTCCACACCTGTTTTTCACATAGTTTATCACTTTTCTTCTTTTTTTTTTTGCCATTTTTTTAACTCTAACGGAACTATGCCTGGGTAAAATTCAACTGACTAGACTTGCTTCTTCAATTCAACTCCCACTTGAGCAGATCTAGATGAAAGAATACGGAAGGAATAATCTGCCCAGTGTTGTCACCCATAAGTTCCTAGCCATGCACTGTTTGTCTTTAACCTATGTTTTTAAATTAATTAGATTTCTCTACTGACAACCTTTAAAATAGTTTAAGTGACCCTGTATGGATTTCCTCTACCATTCACCTTCGGCCTATTTGATGCTGATGTACTAGTTGGAGGGCTGTTATTTCTGAAAAATATCAATATTACACATTTCTACTTATCTCTTCTAGCAATACAACAGTAATATAATTACTGTTGTAATATTCCAGTAATAAACAATACTGGAAAGATTCAGTGAAAGAATACATATAAACTCGCCTGAAAAGCACTTTTCCTATTCCACCTGTCTGCTATGGCAGTCTGAATAGTAGCATTCCTAACTATCCCAAACTCCACATGTGTATGATGCAAAAAGGAAAAAAACATCATAAAGCACATTCAGGAAACAAATACCTGTCAAAGACAAAAGCACTGAGTGCAGCATTCCATTAATCCCAACGAAAAGGTCCTGGGATCTGCAATGTCTTGTAATTTTCTCTAGAAACTAACATTTAAAGGAATGACATAGTTTAATACCCTAGGTATGACACTCACACTCATTCCTTCCCACAAACACTAGCTGAGAATTACACTCATTAAGATTTAACAGGGCACCTTAAAATCTACAAATGTTCAATGTCTAAAAAGAATCTTAACAGCTAAATTAAAAAAAAGAAATTTTGTCACGCTTTAGTTTCAAGTAAGTGAAACCCAGCCAACCAAACAATAAGTAGGAAAGCACTTTATTTGTCTGTAAAAATAGAATTATTTATATCTATTAAATAAATAATAATTGTTATTTATATATATTTTTATGTATTATGATAATGGTAATTTACTTTTATCACACTGATTTTTCGAAGTGTGCTATTTTTTTGATAACTATATAGCGTGTTTTGCTCTAGTTGCTAGTCAAATAAATCTGTATGAATACGTATCCTGAATTCTAATTTAAGTAGAAACTACTATGTTAATGAAGGATCCTTGATATATCTTTTAAAACTTCCCATCCATTTACATTAATGGATGTAATTTTTCCAGTGTTGCAAGATGTAGCCAACACTTAAAGCCAACACAGATGTAAAAGCTGCTTTTATCACCTAAAACTCAATACTTTAACTTACTTTCAGCCATCTACTCTTGACTATACATTTCTTTTCAATACAAAAAGCTTTGTAAACTTTTAGTATCATTGTACGGACACATTTCTGAATGCCTCACAAAAACAATAGGAGGGAAAACTGAGCATGTTAGTTCACATTTCTGTTCAATTCTAAGTTCAAGTCTCATAAAAAATCACAAATAGAGCTCTAAAACAGGCCACCTTTCCATTTCTTTAGAGACTTTAATCTCAATCACATTAAAAAAAAAAACAAACAGTAGCCTTTATATAAAACTTTCACAGTAGTCTATGAATATACTGGTATCTTCCAACAATGTTCTGGAAAAGATCACCGATTCATCAGCACACAGACTAACCATGCCCTGAAACTATTATCCCTCATCTGATTTTCTGTCAAGAAACTCACTTTTATTTGGAAGATTCTCAATTTAGTGCATCAAAAAGATTTTTCTGATCAACAAAACATGAATACACAACTTCTTCCCAAAATCTATTTCTTTTTGGCCAACTTTTATTCAAAAGCATAACTTCACTCTTTGCAACCCTTTTGCAAAATAATTCCCAGGTAATTTTTTAGAGACAGCCTGTAAACCGGAAAACTAGCAAGCTATTTTCTGCTAAAGTTGGCACAGCTAGGGGACAGGCAACAACAGACATTAAAAGCTTATCATTCTTTGGCCACAAGTTTTAATACTGCATCTTTGTTCAGTCTCTACCTTTGTTACCTGAGACAATCACAGTCAGACTTTAAGCCAAACTAAAAAAAACTGTATTTCATCTCAGTCTTAGCCCCAGGCCTCAGATCCTGAAACGCACGACTGAAAGTATTTAATCCCCAGCCTAATAACTGACTCAAAGCTAACACACAAAAATAACACCCAAGATCAGGACTCAGCACTGCAGTTTTGGGTGTTTTTCTTCCTTTTTCACACTAAAGAAGGCATCCTAAAGCAATGGACAATTAGAGAATCAATCACAATGTGTCACGCTAACTTGTTAGGTGTAGATCAGGGCTTGAATTACAGGGAGGCTTGCTTGAGATTTTAGGCCCTTATTTAGCTTCCATTTCAGATTCCCTAAACCTCTGAAGAGATTTTTAATTTTGTCTCTCTTGGGTCAAGGAGACTGTTCTTCTCATTTTGTATCACATGCCGTAACTTTATAAAAAGTAGTACACTACTGGGCTCAGGCAGTAACAAAGGATTTTGATGTTGTTTCAGCCACTGAAGGTGTACCTAAAATCTGGATTCGTTCCATGCAATCAAAAATTATTTGCTAATAAAAGTTAATTACAATGCCTACTCAGTAAAATGCTGTCTAAAGAAAATAAAAGCTTTTATTCAAGTAAAGCATCTTTTTTTAATTATTATTTTACTTGTTTATACAGGGCCCCTTCCAGTTTTGGATTCAGCCTGGACCGAAACATTGAGGGTAGTATTATTCAGAAATTCTAAGCTAATACAACCATACTTATAAAAAGATTGCCGGAATTTGAGATTCCATATTCAGTCAACTTCTAATATTTGAACTGAATGAAAATATGTGTAAAAATTAAACCCTCTGAAAAACCTCTGTTACAAAATAATCAGGAATATCTTGTCTATAAATAAACAAGATAGTTAACACGAAAACATAAAGTCTATCAATTCCCATCTGCTACTTGTTTCTCACTCTGGTTAACAAGATAAAAACAGTTCTTCAGCCACCCTCCATCATATGCACCTATTTAACTGTAACATTTATGAGCAAGCAACTACCCACCTCTGCAAAAAGTCTGACATGCCAAGAGTGCCAGTTATTCTTAGAGTGAGACATGACCACAGTTTCACGTAATTAGAGATGTTATAAAACGCATCCCGCCCGCTCGCCCCATCCCCCTCCACCACTACCACCATTGCAGGAGTGACTTGTTACACATCGCGATGAGCAAGTAACATTCCCTGCCCGGGGAGAGAGCGGAGATCAGG
>NW_009231025.1:14899-22963 GCF_000690835.1 Fulmarus glacialis | reverse complement strand
CATTGTGCATCACTTGCTTTGTATATTCTACTATTATTATTATTGTTATTACTATTATTGTTATTACTACTACTACTAGTATTTTACTTTATTTCAATTATTAAAATGTTCTTATCTCAACCCATGAGTTTTCTTACTTTTACTCTCCCGATTCTCTCCCCCATCCCACTGGAGGTGGGGGGAGTGAGCGAGCGGCTGTGTGGGGTTTGGTTGTTGGCTGGGGTTAAACCACAACACACTTGCAAAAGATTGGCAAGGGAGAAAGAGTTGCCCCAGCAGGGTTTTCCAATGTGTTTAATAACAGGCTTTCAAAACTAGTAATTTGATTTATTTGTTTATTGATACTAGTGACTGTTAGTTGGTCTCAGTCTTAGGAAGAAGGGAAGTAAATGGTACGGACTTCTATTTTTCTTTATTTATAATAAGCCTGCCTGTCGTGGACATAATTCTACAAACAAAAAGCGATCTGTTCTCTCAGATGTGACTTTACTCAAGAATTAGCACTAACACACCTCCGCTTAGCCACTGTCCCTCTTGGGGAAGAAACACCTAATCTAGAACTGGAGGGCAAGCCTCAGCTGGCTGTCATGGCTCTGTGGTACGGGGTTGAGCCCCAGCAGACTGCATGCCTTTCTGTCTGTGTACCTGCTAGCTGGTCATGCTTATACTGTTTTTTTTAACATGCTTCTGGTGGCAATTCTAGCTGTCCTGCCTACATTCACGCCTTGAAACCCAGGATTGCACAGCATACACCAGAGTGGGAACTGTTGGGCTTGCAGCCAATTTTCCCAGCCTTTCCTAGGTTCACGAAGAAGCCCCTGTGCACAGACCTCCCTAAGCTGTGGGCCACCGTCCTTCCCCTCTGGTTCTCCCAGTCCCTCACTACGAGGCTCTGCCTCCTAGCACCTCTCTGCACCTTCCTGTCTGGACCTGCTCAGCTGTGCTGCAGAGGAAGGCAGAAGAGAGAAGGCAAGAGTCTGAACAGAAGTTTATATGCAGGCATGGGAGTGGAATGGGAGAGGTGAGACCACTTGCAAGCCAGGTCTCGCGTGGCTTGCTCACTGGCTTGCTTCATAGTGCCATAGTTCAAGTGCTACTGGAGTAGCCTCTGGCCAGCTCCTCTTCATTATACCGGGAGTCTTGCTTACATGCTTAAAGCTGCTGCCTCAGAGCTCCAGCCGGCTGTGTATGACAACTGTGGGCTTAGATCACCACTCCGCGCTGCGTTGACTGTCAGGTGTGAGGCTTCAGCTCTGCACTGCTCTCCTCCCAAGTGCAGATAGCCACCGAGCTTCAGGCATCCCACCTGAGTTCAGCAGCTCAGGGCACATCACATGCTGGAAGGTGGTAGGCGTGGGTCCTGTACCTGCCCGTAGCACTGCCCATAACCTTTTTGCAGGTTGGCTTTGCTGTGAAATGGTGCGAGGTCTGGTCCTGGACATTATCCTGGTGCTTCTGCAAGTTTATGTAGATGAGCCTCAGTGCAAATAGGCTTCCACTGGCATAGTGGCTTTATGACCCTTTTCCCTCTCTGTCATAGAGTTTTGCAGAGGGCTTACCTGCCCTAGAGAAGCACAGTTTGGAAGGCAGCTTCTGAGAGTCCCTTTCCCTCGGTCACATTATGAGCAGCAACACTTCTGAAAATTCATATTCAATCTTTTTACTTTGTTCCAGCTCCTATTAGAAGAGTTTTCCAAAATACCATTGCTCTGTTGTCTAGAAGTGTTCTGGTTACCAGTCTGTTTTCAGCCAATGTTGCTTTACTGAAGCAGTCTTTAAACTTAATAGTTCTTCTTCCTTGCTTTTCTCCCCTGCATCCCATGGTCACCTGATTGTATTGATAGAGTCTTACTTTTTTTCTGCCTTTTTTGCTTAACTGAGCAAGCCAAGCTCTCTGTTTTCTCTCCTAAAGTAGGTTTCCATGTCGGTTCAGTTGCCCAGCTTGGTTTTTTAGCTTTTTTGTTCTTTTTTTCAAAGAATGAATCTTTCCTGCTTTTCTCAGGATACAGGTTGGAGCAAGCTCTTTGCGCAGTGACTTGGAGGAACTGCAGCCTCCCCCAGGCTGAGGTCTAGAGTTCCTCAACCCAGTTGGTTTCCCAGAGGTTTCAGAGGAACCATTTAGTTCATCAAAACTTGCTCTTTGGAAATCATAGATCTTAAACAAAATTAAGCTTGCTGTTATCCTTCCCACTTAATCTAAACTGAATCACTTTGTGGTCCCCTGTTCCAAAGTCATTCTCATTACTTAAGATAAAGAGCAGAAAAAGAATCTGTTCTTGTTCGTTCAGCAACGTGGATAAAGGAGCTTGTCAGCTGTCCCATCCAGGAGTAACTGGCCTTACCATGGTTAATAGCATTTGTTCTCCAATCTGTACTGTTGGTGTCCTGTGTTGACATAGTTCCCATTTCTTTAATGATGCAGAGCTCTAACCAGATCCATATCTGGTGCAAGAAGTCAAGAGCAGACCCAGTGTCTCTGTCTTAGAAGTCTTCTTTGACCATCTTTCCCCACAGCATTTCCAAACATACTGTTTTCTTCTCTTTTCTTTATTTCCCAAGCCTGCTGTTTCATTATTGCATGACAGTATCCTTCCATATAAAACAGGTATTTCTTTTCCTTGAAAAGCACAGACCTTTTGACACCTGTTTCAATAATAATTGCCGTTCCACCCTGTTTGTGAATTTTTCTGTAATAACACTAGTGCCTTGAGTTCCTCTTTTATTATGTCAGTCTGCCTGCGTTATTAGCACACAGCTATTTTAGCCGTTCGGTTTTTCGTTCACCTTTTCTGCTCTTGTTTTTGGTTTTAGACTGCATTTGGCTCCCTAGTTAGACTGTATACAGTCCTTTCACTGGTGGTGTCACATGCCTGACCCCTTTTCTCATCATTAGTAGCATTTTTTTCCTTCAAATCCCTGAAATACCTTTCTGACTTGTTTTCATGTTTATCTGACATTTTCCCCTTTGCTTTCTGGATCCTGAAACCAGTGTGGAATTTATGTTCGCCTCCCCCAGCCTTCCCCTGCCATGTTCATGCTGTGGGTTGTGCCATGGTGGTTCCAGTAGCTGGGATGTTTGGGTGAAGCCCTCCTGAAGACTCATCTTGCAATGAAAGTACCCAAAAGCCACCTTTTCCTGCAGAACCGGAAGGAGGGGGGGGACTGTAAGCATTTCCCCAGGGGTCACTTGGGCTATGCAAGATGCTTCGGTTCTTTCCTGGTCAGCACGTCCTGTGCTTGGCTGGACTGAAAGACATACTCGGTTCTCAAGGTCTGGCGGACATAAATGTATTTTGAAATAGCATGAAACGGAAATGAGTGCTTACAACAAACACTTGATGGGACAACAAGGTATGGTTTATTTGGTCTTACATGGTCAGGGTTTTGTAGAGGGCTTCCTCCTGCCAGCCCTCCTCCCACTTTGCTGGGAAAAAACCCTATTGTTAGCAGCAGGGACATTGTGAAAGCTTGAGCTTGAGCAATGATGACCTTGATGTCCCAGTTAGAGATAACACAAATCTGCATAACTGTGGACAAAGAGCATGTGTGTTTGTGTGTATGTGTGTCCTTTGGTCAAAAAAAATGTGTGTGCCTGTAAGGCTGCAAGGAGTTACAGACCCCATAATCCCATCTTCCACTGTAGAATCTGAGGCTGCAGCAATCAGTTAAGAAGATGGTTGAAATTCCTGATCACAAATTAGGTAAGTACATGATGGAACAGCAAATTGTTTCTCTCTTCTTCTGTGCTGGGCTTACTGGCTAGTGCTTTCTCCAGCTGATGTTTTCTGTTCAGTACTACAAGCTGCACAGGCAGGATGGAGTCAAAAAAGACTTTACTGTTGCCTTTGTGATGGATAAATTTTATTTTCACATCCTTCAGCACTGAAAATTAAGCTTGCCAGTAATGTACACCAAAAGGAGAACTTATTTTAAAAATAAAGGAACAAAACCAAAGCAAACATCTCTGCCCTGTTTTTAAGCAAAAGTACTATAATACACCATTTTTATGTATAAATTGTACGTCTCGTCTCTCTTCAGTCAGCTATCTCTTAAAAGATTTTTATATTGCACTGGTAAAATATATATCAGTGTTGTGAGTCTTTCTTTTAACAGTTAATTGATCTTAATCTTTACTACTGAGATGAAAAGTTAGGATGATATGTTTTGGTTTCATACAGCTTTCCAATGATAGATGAACCTCTTTGAGTCTGGGCATGTGTAAGACTTTCTGTAACTCTTTCTCCTACCTTTCTTTTTATTAAAGCTAATATTTTTAACAAGAATATATGTTGTAACTGTTTGTTTATACAGTTTTTCAGCTGATAAAATGGTGTTGTTTCAGAATAGAAATTGTATGTGTAGCTTCATGACAATACAAATTTAACAAAATAGAGGAGCAGGAAGAAGGTTTCTGTTACAAATGTTCTGTATTTTTGAAAATCGGACCTCTCAGAATAATGTGTGCCGAAGCTTACTTGGCAGTGCCGGAAATGAACTTAAAAAACAGGAAGGATTGTTGGTTCGTTTAGACCCGTACCTTTCTTCTTCTGTGTCTCATACTAGATCCTTTCAAAGGAGTAGGAGGACCACTGTGACTGCCAGACCAGTTTTATATTGCTAGTGAAATTGCTTCCTCCTGGCCTCTGTTATATAGCTTCCAGAATTCTCATTCTTGATCTTTCGTGCACTGTTGTTGAGGTATGATTATAATTTCTTGTTTCTTCCCAAGATCTTGGTTCTGAATCCTATTGGTTTACTGTATGCTTCCACAAGTATTCTGTTTATTTTAAGAGCTCTACTCAACCTTATTTAAATATTTCAGAAGTGGACTCAGTGGCATCCTACACCAAGGAGTTTGACAGAGTTACAGTACTTACGGTTCTTTTCAGGTATTTCTTTCTATTTTGCACATTGCAGTTTTGTTTTAACAGCTATGTTCTTATTCTGTCATCAGGCAAAATAAATTAAAAATAGGAAAAAAAAAAAAACGAGGGAAAAAAAGCCTTCACTCTATTAATTATTCTCTATGTCTTTGACCTAACCTGACTCATACCAAGGTTAACCATCATGATGTGGGAAGGGAAAAGGCACATCTATTAACAGACAAGTTAAATAGGGGCAAGCTGTGCTATTTGCTCTGTTGCAGTTTAATAAGCCCGAAGGTAAAATGTGGAAGACAGTGTTGCTTTTGCAACATTTTCCTGCCACTGAAAATTGAAAATATCAAAGAATCAGATCACAAAAAATGTGTAGGAATGGGATGTGCTGGGAGTTGAAGCAGGGAGTAAAAATACTGATCGTGTAGAAAAGGAATAAACTGGACTTTTATTTTCTGAGTACAGTGCATTCCAGCTAGAATAGAGCACTTGAATGGAAAAAAGCAGTGGAGGATGCTAAGGCAGAAGTAGAAGGGGCCAAAAGCTAGCATACTGAATGCTGAAGTGAAATTCTTTACAAAAATAGTTCTATTTTAGATGTAGTAACTTTAAATTAAAAGAAGATCTTATAAATTCCTTCCTGATGAGATAACATGGCAATGGTTGTAGTGTACAGATGGTGCAGTTTATTTACTAACTATATTTTTTACGTCAATTGGCAGTAACATTTTAGTAGTACCTAAATATGCATCTTACGTGCCTCTCCCTAGGCATCTCTGCTGGAAAATTCAGGCCATCGTTGATTTGAACTGCTTCAACTGTTATTTTCTTTAAAACCTTATAGTATGGCTGTAAAAATAAATACCCTCTAGCAAAATCAAGAAGGACTGTGTTACCCTAATTTTTATTACGATTTAGTTGGAAGTGGATGGATTTGAAGCATTCAGTGAAATCAGATCAAAATTTGAAATAAAAATATCAAAATAATATGAATTACTTATAAAACACTTCCTCTCTCTATGAAATGAACTCGGATCAGAGATCACAAACATAATAAAAGGATAGCTGTCACATCCGGCTTTCTCAGGTACCCTGTTTGGTTTTAATTATTTTTTGTCAATTCTAGAATAAACTGGCTGCTACCTGAAGGTTATCCTCTGCATTGCTGAATGTTTGTATGTAATCTCATGCCAAAATATTTCATGCCTACTATTTTGCCACTTCACATGTCTGTGCAGGACAGATTCTGATCTATACAGGTAACATACAGAGTGAAGTTTGGCTCAAAGCACGTCTTGGCAATATGCACTAGTTCGTAATTCCACGGAGTAATAAATTGTAGGTTAGTTCCTCAGTGAAAGAAGTAGATACTGTTTACCTATTTGGTGTTCACTTTTGAACGCTTTGCTGAATAGGGGCTTGAATCTAAAATGCAGCCAACAGCCCTGCCGTGAGGTTTGTGACTTATCCTTTGTTGGTACCGTCTTCATCAAAAGAAGTTTTGTCTTTGAAAACTGGCAAAAATAACAGTAGGCTCCCACTGCAAGGGGAGATACTGCAGCTGTGGTGGAGTTCCTGCCCCTTGTTGGCTTTGAACTGCGGTGGGATGTATGCTTTCATGCCTTCTGAGTTTGTGTAAGTGCTTAAGGTTTCTTCCATGTCCTTTGTGATACCCTGTGAAAGGACACTTGGTGGATGAGGGACCAAGCACTGAAACTTCAGGTCATAGCATGAAGCACTGAGTGTATAGACAGCAGTCGTCTCTTAGGGAGAGCTGTGGCTGCTGGCAATTTTTGTCACTTTTTATCACTCTCCGGTGTTGCCTGTTTGAGACTTTGACGTACTCTTCCTTCTTCTACAACACCCACAATTCTTCCTCTTCTTTGTTGTTCCTTACTTTCCTCTTTCACTGGGAAAGTTGGGCATCTTCTACTTTTCACTAGCAAAAAATGAACATCTAGTTTGTGTATGCAGTCAATTCACCACTTACTTTAATTAGCAAAAAGAAACCAGAATGCATTCATTTAAATACTTAATTTTCTAAATTCTGAAACTTTGCATGTAGTTATTTTTAACCTGTTTTCCTAGGGAAAGATGTTCCTGCAATCATTTTTCACTAACCACCCACTGTTAATAACTTCGGGAGCCTTTGTGTTGATCGCAGACTTCAGGTAGGGCAGAGATCTCAGTTACGAAATCCACGGCTTCACAAACGCAGACAGGCGTAGAAGGGAGAGAATCCAGTTACCAGGCTGGTCGGGCTGCCATGCGAGGTCAGCCCTTACTGCGAGAAATGAGAGGATCCGCATGGGAGAGACTTCACCAAGACACCAACTCTAGGGAAGGGGCCGTCAGCGTGGGGGCACTGGTGGGTACCAGGAGTCAAAGCAGGAAATGCCAGTCCAAGGAAAGGCACCCTTCATTCGCCTGCCTTCAGTGCTGCTCCTTATGACTACTTCTTGGCTCTTCTTGACGTCCTCACAAGAACACTTCCAAATCGCGAGCGTAAACGCTGTACAAGAATGAACTGGCCTTTCAATCTGCCCTCGGACGTTGCTTCTGCACCTCTTTGTGTGGTCTCTGACTGCTGGCCCCCAGCCCTTGACTTCCTTGTGCAGCCAGTCCCTCCTTTATTTTTTTCCTCTCTGCAGAAGGACAACCCAAAGCACATTGTCCTGGATCCTACTGACACCACCCTGGGTACGTGTCTCCAAGCTGTCTTACCTCTGCCAAGGCATTATGGAATAGCTGTCTGGTTTCTTCAAAAATGTATCAATAGAAACAGAGCTAGACACCATAGCAGGTGTGGATGTGCTTGAATCGTGGTTGTGCTTCCAAAAATAGCTGCCCTGGGTGCAGTCGTGTGTTGTAAACAGCTCGTGTTAGTGTCATGAAGTCGTTACAGAAACATGGCCGTGCCATTAGTGGTCCAAGGGCTAAAAATGCACCTTTTAAGATAAGCTGGTTGCATCAATTTTATCTCAAAGCTAGACACCATAGCAGGTGTGGATGTGCTTGAATCGTGGTTGTGCTTCCAAAAATAGCTGCCCTGGGTGCAGTCGTGTGTTGTAAACAGCTCGTGTTAGTGTCATGAAGTCGTTACAGAAACATGGCCGTGCCATTAGTGGTCCAAGGGCTAAAAATGCACCTTTTAAGATAAGCTGGTTGCATCAATTTTATCTCAAAG
>NW_009231025.1:0-14881 GCF_000690835.1 Fulmarus glacialis | reverse complement strand
CAGCAGGAAATGTGTTTTTTTCTGGTTGTGTCCTTTTACTCTTTCAACAGCAAAATTAACATTATGCTACAATGTTGCCCAGTGGTGGGACCTTATTTAAAGTAAAACAAGAAAACAAAATTTAGGAACAAGCTGATAAACAAATGCTCAAGTTGGCTGTATGAATTATGACACAGTAAATTCAACTTCTAACAATCTTCTGATTTTATGGTATGAAAGAGATGGAAGAATTCTGGTTTGGCTTTATTTCTCAGGCTTCTTTGCTTTTTGTCTTGCTTTTTAATGTTCGGTAGATTATCCCTCTTCAGTTTGACTAAGGGGAAACTCTTGTTGTGTGGGCCGTGTGCTGTGTGGACCCAGTCCTGCAACATGGCATGTGTTGGGGAGGGAAGCAGTTTGGAAATGGCACTTTCAGCATAGGTGCTCGTAGCAGGAATATTGCTTTTGATGTATCTTCAGACTTGAAGATGAACATAAGTTGGTAAAGCTGCTTTTCTGAGGAGTCTGCTGGTAACTTTTGGAAAAGTATATGCTGACCTGTCCAGGAGACAGACAGGCACCTGCTTTCTAGTTTGTGGGCACCTTTTACACTAATTTGGTCTGCTGCTGCTTCAGCTTTAGTTTGACACCCGCTACACTGTTGCTCTGTTTATCGTTTCAGCAATTAAATAACAAAGTAGCCATTAGAAGTGTGTTTCCAGCTATTCACAGAAAAATAGTACATACTTAAACTAACAAAAAATCCCTTTTTCTTTTTCTAAATGGGTCAAGTGAATTTCTATTTTGCTTGAGCAGATGCTGAAATCCTCTCTACATCATTTGTATTGTTAATAAATTGCAGGACTTTATACCACATCACATTACTCTACTGGAAACAGATTTGAAATATATAAAGGTACAATATACATATATTTTCAACAGTGAGAAATAATTTTCTGTCATAATAGCCCAAATAAAGTGCCATGAAGCTATTAGCAGTAAATTGAATTTTTTTGTCTGTAATTTAGTATAAATACTGACAAGCTGGGGAAGGAAGGAAAAAAAAAACCAAACAACAAACGCATACTCATTAGTCATTCAGTTTAGCAGCACAGAGGCAGCAGTCGGCCAAGGGTGTGCGTTTTTACGTCTGCTTCAATTGCACACTTCATTTATTTGGACATGGCATAGGCGGCTTTCTCTGTCACACGGCATCACTGCACGATTAGCAAGTTGCGCCCCAGGGCAGCTGGGACGCTTTGCTGGGGCAGATGTTCTTTTCAGCTTATTCAGTGGCCGTTCTGGGGTTGTTTACTGTTGTCATAGCTACCTACATTTCCATAGCAGCCGAGCTGCTGTGTGTGAAGCAAGTGAATATAGTTATAAAAGGATCATATTTTGTTCTGTCTCTATAACTTACCATCTGTCAACTGACTGTTCGTGATGGATTCAGAAACCAACTTAAGAATAACAGCAGCCAGCTGATGATTTTTGCTTATATTAAAGTGACAATGGATGAGGATGCAAATAAGTTAGTGCTTCAATGAAATGCTAGTTTCTTTTTTTTTCCCCTTAATTGTAGCAGTTTGGTTTCCAACACTTTCTCAAACATCGCTGAAATCCTTATCAACAAACCGAAATGACCAAGTGTCATCTTCCGTACTTGCTCAGGTGTAGGCGTTCCTTACACTTTCCCACTCTACTGTCAGCTCATCCCTGTGTGTTGCTTCCAAATAGTGATGTTGCACCTGCTTTCACAGATCCTATGTAATGAAATCTAAATACTCTCCACAGAATTAAATAGCGAATTCATGAGGCTAACAGCAAAGGTATCATGCACACACAAGTATGGTTTGGTGACATTCATCACTGCGCTCTACTTAATAATAACAATGGGATCACATGCAAGTTTGGGGGTAGATTCAATGTGTGATCAACGAGCCCTCTGAATAATGAACTCTTATACCTTTTCACTGCAGAGATTTGGTTGAACCTATAGTTTAGCAACGGGGGCAAGAAGATTAGCCCAGTTGTAAATAATGTATTTATTGGTTGATTTTTCCAGATCCTGACATTGATGCTGCCACTGCCATGATGCTTTTGAATACTCCCCCTGAGATACAAGCAGGTTGTGAGTAGATATTTCTATAGCATATAGCAACATAGACGTGTAAAGTTAATATTCTCTTTTATAAATATACAGCATACCAGGTAAAAAGAAGGATTTAATGAAGAAATATAACTTCCCTTGTAGACCCTTACACTTCTTTGACCCTTACACGAGTATAATTTTGTGGTTCATACTACATTCTTTGTTACATGAATAATAGTAATCCATGATCTCTAATGTAAAAGAAGGGTTATTGTTATTCATGATATACACATAACTGAGTAACATACTATTATCTGTACTAATAGAAAGACCTGGGGCAACAGCCAGGAGAATTAGAGCAAGAGAGCGAAGGTTACATGGCATATGGTTTTGTTTTCGTTTTGTTTTGTTTTGACTCCCATCGTGTGAGTTACACAGCCATCTGGATACCTTCCATTCACTTGGGCACTGTTTCAACTCCTTCCTTGCACACATCCTGCCCATTTTGCTTTTTTGCTCTGTCTGATGCAAGGCAGTAGGCAGGTTCCGGGGAGCAAGGAAAGGTCTCATTTCCTGCCAATACTGTCCTCCTTGTTCTGTGACCAGACCTGAGGTTTTGATGCTGTGTATTAACAGAGTACTGAAGGGGCCTGGGCCCCAACTGTACTGGGCTGTGCAAATAGGGTGGGAATCATCCTGCCCCACAGAGCTTGCAGTGAAGGTATTAGAGGAATCTGTGGAGGAATACAGCTGCACAAAAATAGGGAGTACAAGAAAACAAACATATCGCTGGTCAGCAAGCACGGTAGTAATGCCAAGTGACAGGCAGCTCTAAAAAATAAAGGCAGAAGTTAAAATAGAAGCCATTATCGAGCCTGTCTAGCATCACCGCTATTGTTCTAGCTCACGCAACCAAATCCAAATTCCAGGGGAAGCCTTGATTTGCACTTTGATACTCTGCCTGGGGAAGAGAGTCAATTACCATCACAGCATTTCCTGTGCAGCCGAGGAAAGCTATTGTCAGCCTGCTTTGTGACCCTGCCAGAGAAATGCCTCTTGAGAAGCATCTCTTGGGGGAGAGCACAATGTATGAAGAAACTGTCCGTCCTAGAAAGAGAGAAGAGTGGTCCTTGTCCTCCTCCCCGAAACAGCCTTCAGGGACTGCGTGCAGTAAAAGGGCGAGCAATCCCAGCTATGTGTAGGTAGGAAAAAGGAAAGATTTTATCGGGGAGAGGAGGTTATCGTTGGACTTAGTGGGAAGAATAAAATGAGAGCTCTTCAAAGGATCAGAAATTTAAAGAAGCCAGGTTTGTGGGACAGAGAAAAGGGGAAAAGAAGTTGGGGTAGAATGAGAGTGCAGGGGTAAAAGGGTATGTGAGAGAGAGGAGGAGAAATAAACCACTGTGTGGAAAACACAGAATAATCTGAACTCCTGGAGGAACTGGAGAGCAGGAATAGATTGCAGACAAGAAGGGAGGAGATTCGTAGCATGTACTAAACACACTGCAGATTTCTATCACATGTGCATGTTTGCCAGCATTGGAGGTGTTTGCGTGGAAGTGATTTGGAGACGGGGGCACTGTCACTTCATACAGATCATAGCTTGCAGGTTGGCAAATGGCTTATTGCTATTTTAGTTTGTAGAGGTTGCTCTGAGGAAGGAAATTCTAGCCTTCTATGAGTTTCTATCTCTCCCCCCACCTTCCCAGTGGGCTGTTGTGTCAGGATGTCAAAAGTGAGAGGGAGATGAAAGCAGAAAGATGGCTCCTCATTCACATTGCTCCCTCCTTGATGTCTGCAAGTAACGAGGCCTTCCTCTGTGCCTTTAAACTGAAATGCAGGGTCTGCTCAGAAGTTCATGAATCCTTCCAAACATTGGGTAGAATTGTCTGGTGCCAGGAGGAAAGGGCAGAAGTTTTTATCGTAACCTCGGAGGTCCTCTAAATTACAGAGGAGAAATATTTTTGTGTGTGTGTGAATGGATACCTGAGGAAGTAAATCAGCCTGTCCTATCAATTGCAGTTGGGTCTCACTTATCTACCATGTTAGGAGAATCTTAGGCAACTTAAAGCAAATTAATTACTACTGCACATTAAGAAACAATTGCATGAAAAATCACATTTAAAATTGGCAATTGGGCTATAAAAATTTCATCGCAATGCTAAGCATCATCTAGAAGCTCACAGTTCATTCTTTGCTCTGTCAGTGACTACAGTGGTCTGTAAATCAAGCTGTGAATGATCAGGGCAGTAAGCATGCTGGTACCATTTGATCCCTTGAAGATTTAGAGTTCTGTTTGTCGTATGTCTGTTTGTTTCGTCTGCTTGACTGTGGTGTCAAGCATGTGCTCAAGCCATCAGGGCTGCAAAATGCCCTATCTTCTGAAGACAAGCTTGCCTGGAAGTGATTTGAAGAGGGAGAGACATAGTTTACAGTTTGGCCAAAGGTGTTAATACCTGACTGAAAACACCCTTTTGATCTGAGTCTGACTCTGAGTGTGCCAGTTACTTCCACAACAAAGACGGTCAGATGGAGGCAGAACCTGAGTGTTACTTCACGGTATAACAACTTGACAAGTCAGAAAGTTTAAAACTCCGCTCCATTAAGGTCTTTGCCTGTCCTACAAACATTTAACCATCGTTGTGAAATGTAGATATCTCTAAAGCAGATTGTGACAGAGTCTGGATTCATGTTTGTGTGGACGGTTACATGTGTTGGCTTTTGACTTCGAAGGCGTCTTCTTGGATTAAAAGCTACCTTTCCAGCAGGATAAAAATGCATGCTCGTCTAGACAATGTGGATGCTAAAAGCATCTTTAGGAAGAAGTTAGCTACAGCAATCATTCAAAGTCGTATTAAAATTTATTTTTCTAATATAGTCTGTCAGAAAGGCATCCCATCTCAGTGGCATTAGAAAATCCAGAGTAAACTATTCCTGCTTTGTAACAGATTGATTAATTAGCTTTACGGTTTTAAATGACCATTTAAAATTCCATACCCATGGGTGAAACACTGCTAACAACCGCACATGAATTTTAAAATCAGCTTTTGCTTTTATATGAAATCTTGAAATGGTGTCTGAGCTGGCACAAACATTGCTTACCATTTACCCCAATCACTTTGTGCTTTATTCATGCAAAAAAAAAAGGCAGAATAAAAGAGTAAAACACCGTTATTAGGATTATTTTGTGTTTGTGGGGGTTTTACTTTATAGACTGATGAAATTGATTGTTCACATTGTCACAAAAGGTTGGAGATAATGCAATTATAGTTGGGGTGTTGACATCAGAAATCAATTTCTAAAATATTAACACTTTCCAGTATTTTCACAGACCAAATATTTCTAGATTATAACTAAAGGCAGAGTTCAAAGTAGCCAGCTCTGTGCAAGACTCCACTGAAACATACAATCCAGCTGGCACCAAGAATAAAGCATGAAAGATACTGTGATATGCTAAGAAAGAGTATGTAGGAACATAGTTTTAATACTTTTTTTTGCTTCAGTTTATGGAAGTCCTTGTATTTCATCAAGTTCTGTATGGTTTGATTATGTTTAAAAAGAAACAGCAACTGAAACACCTGCTTTCTTCAGTAGCAGCTATCACAAGTTACGAATACTTTGGACTTTATTAGTAGCCAGTACATGAATATTAATTCCAAAATACGTGACTTGCATTGAAAACTGTATTTTGACCTGCAGGGGACTGGGTACTGGCTGTGCCATCTTGGGCAAGTTGCGTCAAATTTCTGGGCCTGTTTACCCTGATGGGAATCTAATTCACAGAGAGGACAGAGGAAAAGGAGATGGTGAACAAATGGTAAAGCTCAATTTAGAAGTCATGGCTACTAACTCCATGAAGCCCATGGGTTAGTTTTGTACAGTTGTTAAGATTTTCAATACTTCAGTTCATACCAGTGATTTGAAAGTAAATGTTACCAGCTGTCACTCCAGTGTAGCATTCCTGACTCTTAAGAGTGTATCGTCCTGGGCATGTCATTTAGTCTTGCCAAATCATTTTGTTTTGCCATGAATAAAATGGAGATTGGTTTTGATGATTTTGCAGTGTTTGGACTTCCTGAGATTCAAGTCACTGTAAGCATTTTTAAGTAGCAATACCTTCTTAAATGGTGAGGTCATTCTGAACTTGGAACCATTTGTTCTGAGGGGAAGACCTGTAAGAAGAGAGTGTGTGTAGTGTATTGCTGCTGCTGCTGCTACTGCTAGTGAAACAATGCTGCAGTCAAAGTGGTTATACTGGAAATCTTAATTTAATTCAAGAAGCTCCTGACTCAGCAATATTATACATAGGTTCGAATTCATGAGTAGTCTTTTGCCTGTTGTGATATAATTTGGGAATTGCACACAAATGTAAGTACATTGCTCAAGCTGAAGTTTAATACTGCAAACGGCTCTAAACAGTGTTTGCAGACAGGGTTTGGGTAGAAACCAGGAAACTGAGAGTCCTCTCAGCTCTGAACATCCATCTTCTGTTTTCGATACTGCTCGCCACTACTCACCCTGGTTAGCTGGGAGGTGGTGGCGTTCAGGAGACTTTGCAACACTGGTTTTGTGGGTGGTTCCTTACAGTAGTCTGAAGCACTGTGATAAAGATGTTTGGGAAGATATCAGCATGGAGTTTTGCTGGGTGCTTCTTAAAGAGCAGGCTTTCCAAGGGTGAGATCAACGTCTTTCTGGTTTGGAAATCTTTATTAATCTTCATCTCAAAGCATATAAAACCCAGAATAGATACATATATTTTAAATTTGGTGGGAGGAGAAGTAATTTCCTAAAGAATCTACTAATGCCGTACCTCTACACTTTTAAAATTGTACCCCAATGAAATTTGCTTTTTAAGCTAATGCAAGTGTCTTGTATACGTGGAAGATAGATTTACAGGAATCAAGGCAAAAAAATTGATATAAAATTACATTAATAACAGACAGAAATCCTCCAAATAGGATCAAATAGAACATGCTATTTTCTTGGGACATTTTTATTGTATATGCAACTTGATAACTGTAATGTTCTGTTTGTACTGCTTGTGGACTTACTATAACTTACTAGACAGCTTCCAGCCTAACTTTTTATATCAGAAAATGATAAATCATTGACTGTAAAATGTTTTATAAAGCTGTTTTTGCTGACAATTCTGTATCAAAGTGAAAATTGGGAAAAAACATTTTCATAGGGTTGAAACTTTCCATTCCAGTTGCTGGGATTTTTGAGGGAATGGCATCCTCAACTTCTATTAAAGAGGATTTTTTTTTTTTTTTAACTGCAGTGTTTCAGTATTAAGTCATTAAAGTGAGGAAATAGAATTTGAAAGAAATCTTACTTTTATGAAATACTTTCTACTTCTGTCTCCCTACTCCTCATATTTTGATGTAGCAGCATGGTTTAGTTTGTTGTTGAGCAGTTCCAGCATCACCAAAATTAAGAATCGCTAACTGTGGTTTTCTACTTATACAAAAAATAACTCGGAAGATTGAATTATTTTTATTGAATGCCCTTAGACAATGTATGAGTGTGATGGGATTATCAGGATTCACTTCTCTTCCCCCCCGGCTCAAATTTTTGTTTAGAGTAAGTGGCTTGTTGGATGCATCCTTGATTTGCAGTTTGTTAGGACTACAGACTATGGAATTTAAGAGCTGTAAAACTGTCCTTGAGCAGTAAAATAGAAGAAGTTAGGCAGATGGCATCAAATTTATGCCTGGGATAAGAGACTTGACGTGAATAAAGTTACACATTTGGCAGACAGCATTTGCTTTTGGCAACTTCTGATGTTGCCATCAATTATACATCATTAGCAATTTCCTATTTTCAGTTCTTGTAGCCTGAGATAAAGTATTCTGCTAAACACTGCCCTGGAATGGAGATCGGCAGAAGAAAGCTGAAGCTGACAGACATTAGCAGAAACTCAGTATCTCTTGTCTATAATAATTTCTTCTGTGCTACAAGAGATGGGCCAGAGAAGAGAGCCCTGAGATAAATGCATGTGCCACATGACAGAAGAGGCAGAGAACCAATCTGTCCCTACAGGGTACCTTCATACTCTGATATTCCACTTCTTAAAGTTTGTTTTTGATAAATACTATTCAGTCTTCCTCACTAGTCTAAAAGTTGGCTATCTTGAGCTAGACAGTTTAAAGAGCTGTATGCTTGTTTCCCAGATAACATAAAGAACATACTTTTGTTACCCCTTTCTTTTTAATTTCCTTGATTTACAACAAATCACTCTCAGCACTGATACTTCGTTTAATTTCCATGTGCCAACATTTAACCAAGAAGTTGGTTTTCTTATTTAGTGAGCTGTTGGGGTGTCAGTGTGTCTGAATGCTCTATCCATCGAGTATTTCCTCCTTCTTTTCCGTTTCAATTTTGCCAAATTGCTATATTGTGTGTTAGACAATCAAATCTTCAGGGAAGGACCCAGTCTAACATGGTTTTGATTGTTGCGAAGGTCTTGGATGAGGTTGTAGCTCAACTGGACAGGGGAAGTTTGCTTTACCTGCACGCACACTTGCAAGTAAGAGATTATGGATGCAATCTGTCGAGGGATGTGATGAAAGAAGTCCATACTTTGGGATACTCTACTCAGCTAATGTGCACACAAGACCATGCTCTGAATTAAAACAGTCCTGGACTGGCTGTGGAGTGATCATATGGCCTTCTACTTATTTTCCACCTTCAGAGGCTGAGTACAGGCTACAAAACACTACTGCATTTTTGAGGGCTTCTATTGGATCTTTTTAACACTATCTGACCGTGGTGTTTTGATGGATTCAGATTATGGTATGTTCTCCTACATGGCATTCACTTTATTGTCTGTTAAACTGTAATGTGAAAGTTTGCTAGAAAAGACAGAGAGATTATTTTCTCCCTTGGAGAATTTCAGAGATGCAGTCTTGATTTTTGACATTGGATACATTGCTTCTCTCCACAGTTAGCAGGTGGAGACTTGAAATGATGGCAGATCCTACTCGGCTTGTGGAATTCCACCAGGGCAGCATAAGATCCAAAAATCATTTCCCCGTTCATGCAGCAGAACAGGGGCAGATTCTCTGTACATGGTTTAACTCTACTCCAGTGGAAGTATTTCCTGGGTTTAAGCTTCCCGAGAGCAGAATGAGATCCAGTGCCTCCTTGAAAACATAGCAGTGATGAAAGCTGAAAGGTGAATAATGATTTTGTTGTCTCAGACTCTTTGCATTTCATTAGGAACATTTTGTGAAAGAGGAAGCCTTTATCAAAGAGATGCACAGATCTTTTTGCATTGTTTTCTTGAGCTGAGTTTCTCAGACATAAACGTCTCTCTGCACTTGCACAGAAAAGGTGTAAATTACATTTCACACTTCTGCCTAGGAATTGGGAACTATGTAACCTGCCTGTACGGTTGGTTAAAGAAGCATTAGAAAAGAGGAGTCTGGACTCTAAGGTGTTAGTCCAGATTGGCACTGATTGATGATATGGCTTAGAGTAAATTATCTTAAGTCCACACCTTGAATCTTCAATATAAAATATAAATACCTCACCTCAAAGTATGGTTTTGAAACATAATTAAAGCTTGTAAGGCACAAATGTATCTTTGGAATAAAAGCGCCACATATTTTCCAGTAAATAATCCACAACCCTTCAAAAGTACCCACATGTGAAAATAACTCCTTGGATAGTAACTAGCCATCTTCATACAGCCTGCACAAAGGCAGGGAAAGTGTCTGGGTACCAGGGACAATGTATTAGCAGTTTATCTGCATAGATATTTTAAAAATAAAGTAATTAGTGTCATTGTGGGAAGGATGGGTATTGATACTTTAAATGCTGTAAGTAGAGATGCGTGAGCAATAGAGATCAGTCTTACAGTGGTACATTGGCTATGTGGATAACTAGAAATTAATAACTTCTACCATTGAATTATTTTGATCCTGCTTTTCATTTTAGGTTTAGAATGCTACAGAAACTAATTTACCAGTCAGTTGTAGTGGGTTTTTTTTTCATTACAGTTCCAGATTTTTACTAAAAGGATAGACTGCATCACCCAGCGTCCTTCTTCAGTCGATCCCTTGCATCTGTTTTGTCTGTCTGCATAACTTAACTAGTGATGTAGTGGTATTGCTGCATTGTAATTCAGAGAGTTTTGGGAAACAAAACCAAAAATCAGTAGCAATTACGCTGCTGTTGCAAGCTGAAATAGTTATTGAATTCTGAGTGGTGATTTCAATATACAGAGCTGTGGTGTACTTCAGAGAGAAGTTAAGGCCTCTTCTGACACGAATAGTCCTATTGAAGCCTTTAAATGAGTGGTGGCACACTGAACAGACCAGACATAATTGAAGTGAATTTCATAGGCAGGAATAGGTACCAAATTGTCTCTTTGGGGATATTTTCAGAAGCAGCAAACTTCTACTTTTTCTTTTTTTTTTAAAGCAGTTCTTAGTTCCTGAAGGGAAGATGTGCAATGTGTGTGTGTTGAGGTGGGGATGTTTTTAAATGTGAAGCTTTCAAAAAGAGCGTTCCTGAATAGCACACCATGACTTACAAACCTGCAAAGGATCAAGGAAGATGGAGGATGGGTTCGAGTGGGAATGTCAGTATATAGAAAGTCTAAGCTATGAGACTTGGCAGTGTGTTTTATATATATATAGGAGTGCAGGAAAAAAGGAAAACTCGGAGAAGGTAAAGAAGGAAAGACATGACACAGTGTTTTTAGAGAAGTGATGGGGAAGTGAACAGGATTTTTTAAAGAAGCAATGGGAATTGTCAATAAGGCAGAAAGAGAGGGTAGGAGAGGAGGCAGGATAAGATAAGCATTGGCTAACTCTGCCAACAGACCAGGATAATTAGGTAACCATAGAAAGAAGAGTTTGGGCATCAAGGAGCCTGTTGCTCTCTTTGCAGTAGAACTGTCAGTGTGTTTGCTTTGAAGTTTTTAGGCAACATACATAGCTAACTGACACATGGCTCTCAGTGTATGCATAAATGTTTCATTTCAGTATAAAACTCTATGGTTTGTATCAGAGTAAAGAGAAAATTCCCACATCTTTCTTGGTCAAAACTCCTGGTTCATTTCTTTTAATGGGACTTTGTAAATGTAGAGAAACTGTTCTGTGTAGTGCTATGCAAAATCTGTCCCTCTTGAAAGCCTGTTGAAAAACCATGCCCATTGGAAATGATACCTTTTTATCGATCATTTGATATTTAGCAGGTTTATCTGTTGCTTTGAATTTACCTGTTATCTGTGCATTTTGTGTTAGCCATATCCTTGAGCAGACTGCTTTTCTTTTATGACACCGGTATTCTGGCCATCTTAAGGTCATGCTGTTGAAACAAATATAATAAGAAGTTCAGATTTTGGAGTTTTTGGCAAGATAACATTCCTCTACAGTATCTACAAACCCAAACATGGGAGCATTGAGAGCCTGGTAGTGTCCCCTGAGTGAAACAGATTTGATTGATTTCTTGTAATCTAGTGCTGGAGGAAAAAGTGCACAAAGTAGTGAAGTATATATAAATAGTAAAAACCAATTTTTAAATTATTTTGATCATTCAAAGCTGACCCTGGTTGTTATAAAGTAGGTTCTGTAATTTTAGCCATTTGAGGCTGTACTTAAACACCTAAATATAAATGACCTGTTCTTCAGAGGTGCTCAAAAGCAAGTGGCAGGGTTTGGTTAGGGGCGTGATGTGCTCTCACCAGCAGGAGAAAGAAGATTATTTTCCCAGAACTAATCTGTGTAGTCTGGAGTGAAGCAAGGTGAGCGTCAGGATAGCAGGAAGGGAGGTGTGGATCTGGCTTGGTGTTGATAGGAAGTTGAAATGTACCCCAGCAGCTTAGAAATAACATACTTCTAAGCCTATATTTCTCTGCCTCAGAATACACTAAAATTTTTGGGTGTAAGCATTTGAAGTTGGGCACGTAAAGTGTATGTGTTGATTTTTAGGCTGAGTGATTTTTCTAGTCTCCCTGTAATTTGTTTAAAACTAAAATTCTGTAGGTGTATATAAAGTGATATAATTTACATTTATCTTATATGTATTTATATAATATCTGTATGTTTAAAAATAATACATCCAGAGTAATGATCATCATTCTCTTTTTGGATATTCCCTGTCAGAGGAAGTTACAGTACAAATGATGACTTATAGTAAAGAAAAAGTGAGTGAACTGGCTAGCTGTGGATGTTAAAGAAGCAAGTTCGGGTTAAGCCTGTGGAGGTTCTGTTCCAACCTGAAAGGACATAATAGCTGTGCAAACAAATGGTGTTACACATAAGTCCGTTGTAAGTGCCTAGGATAAGGACTGTGTTCAGTAGTCCTGCATCCCACTGGAGGAGGAAAATGCTGAGGACCTGCTAAGGACAGGCTCTTCCTTTAGTGGTGCCTTGGTAGTGCTTCCTCTGCTATTCCTTCAGCTGGGGGGTTGGCTGCCCTAGGCTGAGCAGTGCACAGAAGCATGCCTGGATAGAAAAGAAGTACTCGGTTGTAAGTTAAAATCTTGTTGGCCAGAGCTGCAGTGTTCGATATATAGCCAAGTTAAAAGGCCCCAGTGAAATCTGTCATCTGTAGTGGCCAGTACCTACGCAGTTCGGTGTCAGCGGCATCAGCGCGCCGCTTGAATGGGGGAGGCTCGACTGTGACCCGGCCGTGTGCTGGAGGCACATAACTGCTGCCAGGCTTCGTGACAGAGGTCATCGATGGCAAGAGAGAGGGACTAATTAATGGTATGGAGCTAATGCCTTTTTAGCCTCTTCTCTTTGTTTTCCTGGTAAATCCATATTTGTAGTTAGTATTTTATTTTGCAGGAGACAGAGGCCAAGAGATTGCTGCTCAGAAAGTAAGCCGGAATGGTAAAAAGCTATGACGTATGTTCTTGCAGTGAAGAGCTTATATTCTGTTTATCTGTAAAGGGTCGTTGTTCCTTATTGTAGACAAAATAGTCACATCTATGCTCATCTATGCTGGTTTTGACTCTAAGCACATGCATTCCCAGCAGAACAGCAATTACAAAACAAAAGTGATTCGGTTGCACAAGGAATGATCTACAGCAACTGGGTCAGGCAGTGGCTTCCACAAGCCATGTTATCATTGGTTCCTGTTACATTTTTTGCCATGAAAATAGCATTGGAAATAGCATGGCATTCACAAGAATTGAGGCTGAGGTGTTCAAGGTAAGCAGTGTACTACATGAGCCTCTCTAATGTTTTCTCAATTCATTGAAAAGTTCCACCTTTTGCTCCTACATTTTTCTAACTTTTCCTTTAAAAGAAAAAATGTTCTTTTTTTGGTTTGTTTTTGGTTTTTTTAGTTCCTCCGGGAGTGATACAAAATGGAGCTCGAGTTCTGAGTAGAGGAATATTTCCTGGAGCCAGGCCATTGCCAATCAACCCTATAGGAAGCATGGCTGTTGCAGTAAGGTAAGAGTGGCTCATTGCGGGATCTTATAAAATAAATCAGTATTTTGCACGGAATGTAAAAATATACGTAAGCTCTGGTCAGCAGATACTTTGCTGCTTGCTAATACTTCTGAGGTTCTAAAGGAAATAAAACTCTGCCACCTAAAATTCTTGGGTTATCATTCTTTGCAAGATAGTCATGGCGTATCTGTCGGTTGCACACTGGTTTGTAAAAAGGAGTTTTATTTTCACTAGCAAATTGCAGTCACTTTATGGTGAGAACCTACTACAGTGACCTGTTTTTATAAGTGCAAATGCTTTTTCCTGCTCCTCCCTCCCTTCCTTTTCCTAAAGATCTTTTCCTGGATTAAATACCAGTTAGAAGAATATCAATAATATTAAAGCAAATTCTGAAAGATATCTAAACATATAGTTGTCATTTTGTTACTAACTTAGGACTTTGTGAGGCGGTGTCTTTCACTGCAGTTTCTATTTCAAGGTTATACTGAAAACATTCAAGGGTAAAATGTTGTTTGAAGATACTCAACTTTTTCAGAAAGCAGGGCAGTAAGAGACATCTAGTGATGGCAATAAGAACTGTGGTTCAGTGGTTTGCTTTAATTAAAACAATGATGGTTTATTGGTGGAAGAACAATTTGCCTCCATTTTCAGTCAGTCACAACAGAGATTAATTTGGTCAAGGATGTTGCCAGTGCCCTTCTCTTTCAGAACTCTCAGTATCTGCAAAAGCTATTTCAGCTCAGGCAGTTGGGTATTCTGGGTGGGGTTTCATAATTAGTGCTGACCCCGCTTTGCTGGGCTGTTCCAATTACATCCTCTGATCTCAGTAAATGGCTGCAAGGCAGTGAAATAAAGTATCTTGATAGCTGCTTATTCCGTTTTACTTGGAATTCTTTTCCCATTTGCTCTTTCTTTTTTTAATCCCTTTTCAGAATCAGTGTCTAGCCCTTTGGATGCAGTATTTCCATCCAATAAATGGAGAGAGAGGGAGAACCTACGACATTCATGTACTCTTGATGCTTAAAGTGCATAGAGGGGAAGACACTAATTGGAATAAAATTCATATTTTTTGATGGGCAACTGTTTCAGCTGTTTTTCACATTTGCTACGCTGAAGGTATGCAACCCTGAGGGTCATCCTCCAGAAATCTGCAGAGTTCCTCTCCGTCTTGCTTTACCACAGGCTGGTCTTGCTAGCAGTGGAGGTCAACCATCTTCAGCAGCTTTGCCACTGGCTTTAGCCAGGACTTCTATTCTGCTCCAGTGGGGATTTCAGAGCTGTGGGACTACTGGATCATTAATTATATGTAATTTTTATGAGGTGTTCAAGCTAAACGGAGGACATAGTTGTCTGAATATCCTCTCTTGAGTTAGAATAGAATAGACTATTTCAGTTG
>NW_009231024.1:0-25105 GCF_000690835.1 Fulmarus glacialis | reverse complement strand
GGCTGGTCGCAGCGGGTTTGGGTTGGCTGGATGAGGCCCTTCGCTTGCTGGTGAGGTGGGCCCAAAGCCCGGCTTTGCGAGTGAAGCCTTTGTGTGACAGTGGCGGAGACGTGCGGTTTCCTCCTTGTGAGGGCTGTCCTGCTTAGTGCTGTTAAAGGCTCTTCCCTCTCCGAACTAGAGTCATAAATGGCGTTCTGTTCCTGAGCGGGCTAGATGGATTGGTTGCCAGCTCTGTCTTGGTTGGTCTACCAAGGAGATTTTCTTGACTACCAGGAAAATCAGTTGCAGTGGGCTCTTGCTGTAGTAGTCTTGCCTATTAAATGTCTCGCCTGGGCTATCTCACTTATTACGCATGTATGCAGACAAAACCAGTCAAAAATCCTGTTGCTGCCTCCCTGGTTTTCAGCAAACTAGAAGAGCTTATTTGTCTTTACAGTAATAATGTTTGGGGTTTGAGCACAAGATTTCTTTTTGTGTTATAGCTAAGTATGTTTGATATTCACTAGTGAAGCATGTTAGTAATTTCAGAAAGTTTCTTTACATCCTTTCATTGTTGACCATGGCATTTGCCAGTCGGAAAGAGCACAGATAGGCCTAGGAATTACCTTTAAGGCCTATTCTGTACTTTTTCAATTGGTCCTTGAATGCTTACAATTGACTGGAGCTTATAGCTGAACTTAGCCTTATACCAGTCTTGAGGAAGAAACTGCATGTGTGCATAATTGTGTGCACCAGGAACAATTTTCTTGATGACAGGATTTGCATCATGCTTACGTGTTTGTCACCCTGCTAGATGGTGCCATCTACAGGTCATGTTCCCCATTGTTGACTTCAGTGCCCGTAGTCATTTTAAGTTAGATATACAAGAAATATAAATTTAATTGCCTGTGTTAGGTGGACAAAACTTGTTTTGTATTGAACGTGAACATTTTATTCATGTAATGCTTGAGAGTAGAATGAGTGAGCTTACATTTTTACACAGATGTGTTTAAGTTTATTTGATTGTTATGCACAGAACCTGCATGTAACAGTGTAGACAATACATAATTTAATGTCAATTAATGTGTGTGTGTTATTTGTATCTTAGCAAAATATTTATATCCTGTCCTGCACTGAGGACTCTTTTCGCATTGTGAGTCTTTGCTTGAACTGAGCAGCTCATCCATATGAATTCAGTGCAGGATGGAAATTAACTGTAAACAGTTTCAAAAATAGTACAGAGGAATATTTCAGTGGATTTCAACATTTGTCCAATATTTGGACAAACAGCTTTAAAAAAAACCAAAACAACTCTTTCAGAGTTGTCTTTTTAACTATACAGAATGTATTTTTAAGTGCTTTGGTTTGCTGGGTGCTACCAGTAGGTTCATGCAACAGTCTATTTAGGACAGCAGAATTTTTGTCTGCTACCTAAAATAGAAATAATAGTATTTGAGGAAAAAGCAGTCATTTAAAGAAAACAAAATTAAATCCATGACGCTAATGAAATCTCAGGACCTAGTGCCTCCAAAGTGTTAGTTCTAATTATATATTGACTGTAATGGAACCTTATACCAATTAAACAACTGTTTACTGACAAATCTTTGTTTTTAAAACATAGGTGCCGTTCACCGTGTAGCCCATGGAAAGTTAATTTGAATTTTCCTCTCATGTGTAATTTAAGTTTGGGGGTAGACAAGGGGTTTTTTGTATGTTAGAGCTTCTTTTTTTTTTTTTTTGTTTTGTTTACTTCCATCTTGCTTTAACACCTTGCAGCATATACCAATTTACAGTCAATGTTTTGATTTGCAACCTGTACTAATTTACAATTAGGATTTTGTTCACTTTTTGTCCTGTTTCACGCACTTAAAAGACTGGAATGCATATCTAGAATTATTTTAATGAGCTTCGTTGAATACAAGATGAATAAATTCTAAAATCTCCCTCATATAGGATGTTACCAAGTTGACGCCTCTTTCACCAGAAGTCATCAGCAGACAAGCAACAATTAATATAGGTAAAAACAAACTTCTAAAAAGAGGGGGGCATTCATGTGACTCTTTCTGGTGCTCATGCAGTAGCATGTGGTACTTATGTGACAACATTTTTAAGAAATTCTTGCTGAAACAGACAGTAATATAGATACAGTGTTTTTATGATAAATTTTATCAAGATACAGGAAGAGACTTGTCAAACCCTTTTAACTTGAAAAGCACCAATTTTACTTCAAGAACACTGTTGAATTGAAGTGGGGAATAGTTCCTAAAGCAAAGTTTATTTTACCTTAAAATTAAGCATTGAAATGAGTTTCATGAAAATGCAAAGATCTGTCCATTGGGAGCTCAATTTAGGATCTTGTTAGTGATTATGAAGCCCATACATGCTTCTGATGGGAGCTCTGGACTTACTGGCTACAGAGAGTTTGGGGTAATTATGCGTTGATCGTAATGGAACATTGCACAAAGTTAAACAATGGTTTATTGACAGACATTTGCTTTTAAAACATAGGTACAATTGGTCATGTAGCCCATGGAAAGTCGACAGTAGTCAAAGCTATATCTGGAGTTCATACTGTCAGATTTAAAAATGAACTGGAAAGAAATATCACAATCAAGCTGGGTTATGCTAATGCAAAGGTGAGTCATTACTATAAATCTAGCAAATATGTCGCCAATATATTTCAGGGTGGATGTAAGCTTATAATTAACTAACCCTTGATGAATTAAACTTTTCCTCAATTTTTAAAAATTACTTACAGATTTACAAGCTGGATGACCCAAGCTGTTCCCGGCCAGAGTGTTACCGATCCTGTGGAAGTAGCACCCCAGATGAGTTCCCTACAGATATTCCTGGCACCAAAGGGAACTTTAAACTAGTCAGGTAACTGCTGTAAAATGAACCGTATAAGTTGTGTTTATGTGCACTTCCTTTTACATAACGGAAAATAGTCAGGATTGAGCTGCAAGCTGAATGAATTGTTATGGCAGACCACATGTTCTTAGCTGCTGGACACCCCTGATCTAAGGTATCATCTAAACTGCCTTGTTTTTATTAGTCGTGATGCACAGTCCATGGTAGAGCACAACTGTGTCTTCTGTCATTGGGTATTTGCAGGACTCTGAAGTGAAATGATATTTTTTTCTGCTATTAATATAAGTACATTCTAAAGCCACTAGAAGGAGAACTAATGTGGACCGTACAAATGCATATTTAAAATTCCTTTCTGGAGGGTGATCTTTGTTAAACTTTTTCTTCCTAGAGGCAGTTTTCGAAGTTCTTAAAATGAATCTGTGAAAACCTGATACTTATATGAGATCAGGCCTCTAAGTGGAGGCCAGGTGTCCTTTATTTACTTCATTTCTAAGAAGGCATAGCATGGTCATTATGCACGCATAGTAACCACAACAGTTGTTACACGGGTCTTTGCAATGATTGCCCAAATGAGAGTAGTCACAAAAGACTGCTGTACGACAAGATTCCTAGTTCATGCTTATGTGTAAAATACACGTACTACTGTAATCATGTATTTCCTTCCTTTCCTCAGATTCCCAGTAGAGCACTTGTTCTAACAATAACTTCTGTTGGAGTGTGATAGTGATGCAGCTGTTATTAAACTATTGGTTAAAAGCTTTGGATTTTTTATCTTACCGTTTATTTGCTTATAGTAGATTCTTAACATTGTCAGCAAAGCAGCAAATTAGCCCCTTGCTTTTTGGTGGCATGCTACCAGGAAGCAAGTATTCTTCACTGAATGGGTTCAGGCAAGAATGTAGTCAATCCACTATTATGGTCTGCACAATAAAATCATAAGGTTGGAACTAAGAGCTGTAACATTGTCTCTGTAGATAAATCTTTGAAGTGAAATGCAGCTATAATAGTGTAATTAAAGACGCATAATTTTCTAAACTTGAAGAATGGGAGGTGTCTTTTAAAAGAGATAAGAGAAATCCTGTGGTTTATTGTTTTTGTGGTCGTTTTTTTTTTTCTTGTTCTGGTGCATTTAAATCTAGTCTAACGTACAAGTAAATTTGTGAAATATTAAAGCAGTACCTCTATGGATATATGGTATTGAATCTTAAAACTCAGAAAAACTATTCAGTAGCTGTTCAGGAGTCTTTGTGTTCTTACGAAAATACTTTCAAGATACTAATTCTCAGCATCTGTCTTGAAATATTTATTTTATTTATTTTAAGGATGCTTTTAACTTTTGTGTCTGCCTAGCCACTCACATAATCACTCAGAGAAATTGTTGATAATTGGCTTTTGGACTTCTTTTTAATATTCTTCTACAACAGGCACGTCTCTTTTGTGGATTGTCCCGGCCATGATATTTTGATGGCTACTATGTTGAACGGTGCAGCAGTAATGGATGCAGCTTTACTGTTGATAGGTAATGATTGCTACACAAAAGCAGACCTCTATTTTTTTAAATACCATGAAGCAACTTTATATGGGTTTTAAAATTTAGTGGGGTGGGGTGAGCAATTAAAACAAGTGAATGCTTTTGAGATGTGCTTAAGAAAATTAAGTGATGCTACAACAAAAATGTACCCTAACAAGGTGGTTGTTTCTTTTTTTTTTTAAACATAGCTATACATACTCATTAGTCTGGTAGCTGGCCCAATTGATAGAAGATTAGCTGGCTAAGATGAAACCTTGTAGTGGTATAGTACTGTAAAATTTATATCATTTTATGGAAATATGTTAGCTACAGGTATATTTTGAGTTTCTCTGAAGCTTCAGTTTGCTTTAAATATGTAGCCTTAGCCATGCAGGAGAGTCCATAAACATCGATACAAACAGTAAAAACTGAGATAAATATGGACAAAATCAAGGTACAGGAGATTTATCTCAATTCATATAATTTTTGTTCTGACGTGCAAGCAACAGGAAATGAGTAAAACTCATTTTTATATGTATAGAACAATGTAGTGCTCTACAGTGGTAAATAGCGATTATGTCACCTGGATAGTGCACAGCTTCAGATATTGTAGTTTAAATCATCTGAGACAGCTCATAAGCTGTCATTCCTCCTATCTGTTTAGATCTAGAAAGTGTGATAGACCAAACTTCAGGATTAACCATCATAATGGCTCATCAGGCCAAAGTTGGCTTCTTGGATGGCTGAAATCCAAACCATGCTGATAACTGCCCTATTAACATTATTTATTTATTTATTGTATGTTGTACAGTTTGGGGATCTTGGCATTTTTGTGGCTTTGGTGATAAGAAAACACCGAAGAATTTAAAGATGTTTCTTGAAAGGTGAATTGTCCATTTTGCTACAGTGAGCACTGAGATGTCTAGAGACCTAGAGGATGGAATAAGTCAAGTAAACACAAGTTAGCTGTCTTTGGAAATTTTAAATGTTTCTGTTGGGAGCAAGTAGAATGGGGGACTCTGGCAACCTCTCATCTGTCATATTGTGTGGGTGGTAAAGCTGGCACTTCTGGAGGAGAGTAGGTGCTTGTTAACTTGGATGCTTCACGTGTAGCTTACTGAGAGCTGACTGTCTTTTTTTATAAAGATACAATGGAAAGTAGATGTCCTCACTGTAGGAGTTTTGTCTATCTTTATAGTTTCTATATTGCAGTCACTTTTCTTCTTTCAGCTGGTAATGAGTCATGCCCTCAACCCCAGACCTCAGAACATCTAGCTGCTATAGAAATCATGAAACTGAAACACATTTTGATTCTACAGAATAAGATTGATTTGGTGAAGGAGAGCCAGGCTAAAGAACAGTATGAACAGATTCTTGCATTTGTACAAGGTAAGTTTTCAACAGCAGAAATCCAGTTAATGGTGGAAATTTGTCTGTGTTGGGACATGGACGTAGTGGTTTTCTGTATGTTTACAGAAAAGCTTTCCCTGCTTAGACGATGCTGTTGTACATAGTCTGTTAATCTGAAAAATAGACCATTAGAGTTGTGCTTCTTACCTGTGTCAGACTGCTTATGTACAATAATGTTATGGCTGTTGTCAGAGCTCTTGATGTAAAACTAATAGCAATAGCTCTTGTCTAGTAGCTTTCACTGAATTTGTGGTTTCTTATTGGTATTGTCTCTTCTTGGATTGTTTCTTTGCTAGAGATTGTACTGTGATTTTACTGCAGTGCAGGAGAGAATGAAGCAGTACTTGTTAGGGGCACCTTGTAGGTATAAATGCATTAGTTACTTTTGTCTAAAATATGTGTTTCTATTGCAAAACTTAGAAAACATAGATCATTAAATTTATAGGAATTTTAGTTTGTCAGAATGAAATCTGACTGTAAAATTAATACTGATGTATCAAATGCTGAGATATCCGATCTCTCTGAGGAAATTATCTTAAGAATATTTCTGATCACAATGTAGGAAGTGAATTCTCCCTTAGAGCAGAAGGTTATCTTGCACAACGTTCAGAGAGCAACTGTAAAGCTCTTCAGTACACGGTTATCCAGAGGCAACACGAGGGTTGTTTCAGATGCCTCGAAAAGTAGGTCTGGCTGGTTTGAGCTGAAATGTTGAAGGGAAGGGTAAATGCTTTGATACTTACTGCTTTGGGAAGTACTCATAAAGTGTGCCTTGAAATTCATTAATATTTTTAGCAATGACAGAACACTCTGTAAATACTGTATTAAGGCTTGGTGTTGAACTTGATTTTTGGTTTAGGTACAGTTGCAGAAGGAGCTCCAATAATTCCAATCTCAGCACAGTTGAAATACAACATTGAGGTAGTTTGCGAGTATATAGTGAAGAAAATCCCAGTCCCTTTGCGAGACTTCACATCTGAACCAAGGCTTATTGGTATGTAAATGCTTAGGTCTGGGCTTTTGTGGCTACCCATTTACTACATGTATCTACAGTTAGAATAGCATGTTGCTGAATGCTCTAAAAAGAAGTAGGTTTAAAAGGAGCATTTAGTGCGCTCTTATTTTAAAACTTGCATATTTTCTGAGAGCTATATTGTTTGTTCATAGTTAATTGCTATAGTTAAATCTATTTGAGGTAATTGCTGTTTTTTGTGTATTTCTATGTGTACGACAGTACTAAAATGCAATAAAGATGAGAAACTTATCTATGTCTTAAAAACCTTCCTTTAGTTGCTATGAATTTAAATTTGATTTACTGACAAACTGCTGAATTTGAAAATTGAATTATTTCCATGAAAATCTTATAGGTAGCCTGGTTAGATTTTCTGTGTTAGTCTCCTGTCTCCTGGAGATAATTGTCAAAGTCTCAGTTCTTGTCCAGCATATTATGAAATTTAGTTCCACTATGATGAATCCACTTGTTTGCCCTTTTTTCCACATAAAACATGGGAGACCTACAAAACATGTTCAGAATGCATAAATATTGACTACATTAAAACAAGGTTCCAGTATTCACAATTGACATTGTAAATATTGAAGGGTTTTGTAATAGGGTTGATCATTGCTTTCTTTTTCAGATACTGATCTTTAATTTCTGCTATGCTGAAACAGTTTTAAGAAACATTTATGTGTATGAGCAGCTTAAATGGTTTTGAGAACAAAATCAACTATATACTCAAAAATTTGGAATTAAATATTCATCATATTTTAGTGTTCTTCCTGAATTACATTTTTGTAATATTTATAAATACGTGTACACCTTTGTAAGAATAGAGAAGCAGTCAAAGTTGCTAAAGAAAGACACTAATTCTTTAAAAACCCGATCTTAAATATAAACCTGGTTATGGACTATTCTTTTCAGTAATTAGATCTTTTGATGTCAACAAGCCTGGCTGTGAAGTTGATGACCTTAAGGGAGGTGTAGCTGGTGGCAGTATTCTAAAGGGTGTTTTAAAGGTAACCTTTTCCCTCTCTTTGTCTGGAGATTTGTAATGATAATAATGAGTGGAGTTTTTGCATGCTAAGTACAAAATGAATCTCTATAATTGATTTTTTTTTAAACTAGAGTACCGTCAGATAGCACTTGCCCTTTCTGTCTGTGCCTCATTTTTACTTTCCTCTTTTAAAATATCAGAACAAGAAACACTGATTTTTATTTTTTAAATATGTTTTTGTCACTAGTCTTAACTTCTGCTAATAATGATACTGATTTCATTGCTTACAAAAATTGAGGGTTTTTTTTTTTCTGTCCTACCACTTTTACGTGCTGAATTACTGTGGAGAAGAGGGGAGCAAAAGAACTTTAAAAGTATCTCGGAAGTGTGTGTGGGTTCCCACAGGTTCCACTTCCCCATCTAAGTATTGTGTATGTTTTGATTTTTTATTTTGCTTGTGGGATACTGTCAATAGATGGAAACTTTAAAAGTTGCTCTGCTAGTCTGGAAAGCAAACTACATCTTTAATGTTTATACAACTTGTATTTTCTTTGTCTCAGTTTATTGATGCTGATCAGTTACATCGAATGAATTAACTCAATTTTTCTCAGTGTTGTAACATTTCTAAATGAAATATTTTTAAAAATTAAACTAAAATTTAAATGTTGGAATTATTGCTGATAAAGATCCTTTGCTAAAGCAATTTTACAAATTATATTGAAAAGAAAATCAATTGTTACATTGGCTATAAGATACAGAGATTTCAGTATTGTTCAATTTGCAGAGAACAGTGCAACAGAAGTCCTAGAAGTTCTACAGTAACCCAGAACCAAGGACTTGTATAAATAGTAGATCTTGGGATAAGTAGGTCTTATCTGTGACTAGAAGTTAGCTTTATGTTCCTGTGAAACAACCAGTTAATCACTTTTTCACTTTTGTAATTAGGTGGGTCAGGAAATTGAGGTCCGGCCTGGTATTGTGTCCAAGGACAGTGAAGGAAAACTCATGTGCAAGCCAATCTTTTCCAAAATCGTGTCACTCTTTGCTGAACACAATGATCTACAATATGCTGCTCCGGGGGGTCTTATAGGTAAGAACATTCTCTTAACGAAAAGCTTTATTTCTTCATGCTTATTGAAAACACTTGGTTTCATTCAACAGTAAATTTCAGTGTAGTAAACAAAAAGGCTATGAGCCATTTTAAATAGTTCATATATGTAGAGAGAGACAACATGGGTGTGAAAATTAGATATTTAATAAATAAATAATTTTCCTGAATGTCACTGGTCAACGCAGATCAACTTGCATTGTTAATTGTACCGGCTTTAACAGTAGAATATTTCTTCGTCTGTTTAGACAGAGCTCACAGTCTTGCTGGCATTCTGAAAGTGCTGTCCAGGTAATAGGGAATTCCCAGTACATTCTCAGTTTGTTGTTTTTAGATCTCCTTCAAATATTTTAATACGTAAATGTGACAGCTACCTTTCAGTTGCTCCTTATGACTTTCCTTGTGTTGTAGGTGTTGGAACTAAGATTGATCCAACTTTGTGTCGGGCTGACCGAATGGTAGGCCAAGTTCTTGGTGCAGTTGGAGCACTGCCGGAAATATTTACAGAGCTAGAAATTTCCTATTTCTTGCTGAGACGACTGTTAGGTGTGCGCACTGAAGGAGACAAGAAAGCTGCGAAGGTCTGTACCCCTTTTTTTGTTTTTCCTGATTTCTCTTCTTGTGCTAAGTTTTATTAGTATATGCATTTTTTGATCTTATGTAGTAATTTTGTCTCCCTGTTCATCTGTGCTTGTCACCAAACTTATCTGCTTAGTTAATATTGTAGAAGAATGCTTTTCAGAGGAGTAGGAATTCATATCAGAGTAGTTTAAAGTAGCATAAAGTATTTATGTGTCCTGAAGTGAGGTATTCTTCTAAACATACTGGTAGTTGTTTTCCTTTGCTATCAGCCTATTTATTTGTGCAATAATTAGTTTTATACACGTACTGATCTACTTCCTACTTATGCTTTTTGTAGATTATCTCCCTGAAGAACTTTTTAAACCTAAGTATTTTTGAAACACTGTAGTTGAAAAGAAACTGAACTTGATACACGGCACAGTCTCATGTTCCGTGGTGCATTTTACACAAATCAAACTAAAAGATCTTAGTTTTCCCTGTTAGCATTAAAATCTATAAACTGCTTCATGCATCGGTAAGTTAAGTGCTTCAGCGCTCTCTTTATCCTGTGAAATGAATTATTTTTTTGAGAAATCATTTTGATGTATGTAGGCATAAGGGAAATGAGAATATCCAGATTATTTAAAAGAATAGTTTAACATTGCAGTTTGTAGCAATATCTGAGACTGTTTATGCTTTTAATACAGTATGTGCAATCTTCAGTATGTTTTGTAGAAAATGTAGAGAAATTCCAAGAAAGTATATCATACCAAGAACCTGCAGTACTACATGCACAACATATTTACGTGTTTGTCCTTTCACATATAAACTTTATCCACTGACACTGTTGTGCATGATTTGCGTGTGGGGATATTTATAGGTTTTGCATTTCTCAGCTATATCTTTTTTTGTGGCAGGTAGGTAGCAGAAGATACTCGATATTGTCTGCAGTATGTTTTTTTAAATACTAAAGCTTATGTTTCAGAGTTTTGTATGTCTTTCTTCAGGTGCAAAAATTATCGAAGAATGAAGTTTTAATGGTAAACATAGGATCCTTATCTACTGGAGGGAGAGTCAGTGCAGTAAAGGCTGATTTGGGGAAGATTGTGCTAACTAACCCAGTATGCACAGAAGTGGGAGAAAAAATTGCCCTGAGTCGAAGAGTTGAGAAACACTGGCGGTAAGTTGGTGCTAAATTGGTAGAATACCTGGTTGTTATATTGTTAACAAAAAAATACGTGGATCTGATTTTGTTCTAGAATAGGTAAGTGTATGTCTGTCTTAAAAATTCCTCTGCATTCTCCTAACACATTGACACCATTATTGTGGGATGCTTCATTTAATTACTAGCCTCTTTTTTTTAAAGAAGCATTATAATTGGGTAGATACTTACTAGTTAACAGACAAGGAAACATATGAGGTTCATGGTTTGTTGCCAAAACTGCCATGCTGTAAATTGAGCTAACAGTAGGCAATCTTAGCAGAGCTGTTTGGAAATTCTAGTAATGTTAAGCCAAAGCCTGTCTTTATATATAAGTCAATGGTGTTCTACCTGTGGAACTGTATGTGATTTCTAGTGCAAACTTGAAGTAATAGCAGGGATATGGAGGAGGGACATTCTAAGGTTTGAGCATTTTACGTACTATGAGCAGAGAGGAAAGAAAAAAGTATCAAGTGGATTGACCCATCCGGATTACAAATATAAAATGTCTGACTGCACAGAAGCATCTGGAGGTTGAAAATGATGAGCGGAATTGGTTGATGATTCATTTTAATCTTTGTGCCATACTTGTCTTTAGATCATAATGCATACTGTACCTGTTGTGTTCCATAAGACTACATGAATATCATAAGAACATAAGGGTATTTAGATTCATTGACCCTGCACAACTCTTGTAGTATAAGGCAACATAGCCATTTTTACAAGAAGTCTCTACTGTATGAAAAAGAACCAAGCTTTAAATATCCATGGATGCATGTTTCTTTTTTAGATCAACAAGAAAATGTAGATGGAAATTTAGTGCTTGCTGTTTCAGAGCTAGCTGACAAATTAGGGAAGAGATTACTCCCTAAAAAAAATCAAGGAAAAAAGATAATATGTCTTGAACAGGAGGGGAAGAAAAAAAAAAAGACAGAACCCAAATTAAGTCAGGGAAAGCAGAAGGAAGAGGAGAAACTATTTATATTGGAAGTGGTGCTTTTTTTTGAGCTATAGACTGACAGCCTGTGCAAATTTTAATGTGAGTTTTGTTGCTTCTGTAGATTATTTCCCACTTGAAAAACATGACCAAATTTTGCCAAAAAGCCCACTTGTCTCTGGATTATGGGGTGGGCAAGTAGTGGCAGCCTGCTGTAAAGATCCTGTTATTAAAAAGTTGCCTTTTATGCTGTATTAAAAGGACAAAGAATCAACATAAGGAAACTGAAAATTGAGAAAAGGGAAAGGAGGCAAACTGGGAAGAGCAGCGTAATAAAATCCAATTGGAGTAAAGATGATGTACGGTTGGTACTGTGAAAAGGAACTTGTAGCCTGAGGCAGTGGAGTACTGAAAAGATGGAAGAAAGTGAGAAAGCAAGAGATGAAAAAAGAGGTATAAAATAGAAAGTAAATACATAGAGGCATAGAGGTTGAACAGCAAATGGCCAAGCAAACAGGATACACTAGTGATTCCAAGGAACGATGAATTCAAAGGTGGACTAGTTATAACCTGTGGATATGGTCCTAAAAAGTGGGAAGTGCTGGGCTAATGTACTTCAGTTCCTTTTCTGGTGTCCAAAGACAGGCTCTACTGCTTAGCAAACTAAATTGAGATGCATGTGTGGTTTCTGTGTATCTCCTTGCCAGAAGCTGGATATGTTTTAAAGGCAGTTGTATTAATAACATGGATTGCCTGCTGCTTGTGGAAATGTACATAATCTTAATTTCTTCTTAAAAGCGTATTTTTCTGAAGCAGCAGTGGCGTATAAAAGGGGCCTTCATTTTACTGAATATAAATAGTAAAACTTACCTGAGAGTTGAGTTACCTTTATAGGTTACATGTTCATTTAGAGTTACAGCTCTGATTATAATCTTACTGTCATCTTGTCTGAATTTTCACATTTTCATTTTTATTTGAAAGTAACGCAGCACTTCAGGCATAGGTGAAAAAGATCAAGCTGTGAATAGATTTAGAGTCCACCAGTACAACATAAGTTACAAAATTGTCAGATTTTTAGTTTACTGTTCAAAGGTACATCCTTAGCTGCTTACAAACATACATCATCCTTTTTTATTCTGTGTTTTCACTACCTGGTCTTAGATCTTGCAGGATATTTTGGGGGGAGACAAGTGGAGAAAATTCAAAAAGTGAGAACTGAAGGCATTAGCATGACAGAAGGATGTTGATTTATCCTGGATATTCCTGACTACTTTTAAAAGTAATATAAACTGTTTTTCTTTTTGCAGTTTAATTGGTTGGGGTCAAATCAGAAGAGGAGTGACAATCAAGCCAACTGTTGATGATGACTGAAGAACATAAGAAAGTGCTTCATTTTTAAAGATGAAGTGCCTATTTCTATTTTGGAGGGGGTATATTTTCACAGTGGAATTGGAAGCTGTGCAAACATTATCTTTGAGTTGTATGGCTGTCCTTGTACATTTTATTGAATTTTACCCTCTTACTAAAATACTAGTCACTATCACCGTTAAAAGTGTAAAAGAATTGGCATAGAAGTGGGTTTAATAATCCACGTTTTAGTAGAAATTAATTGTACATGTCTCATGGCATGTCTAATTTATGTTACTTTGTGTTTCAGATATATCTGTTTAATATCAGTCAAGCCAGCCCCAGTGTAACACACAAACCATAAATCTGGTATTGAAATAAAATACTGCTTATTTTCATTAATTCAAACAATTTTTCTGAGTTACAAAAGACTGCAATGATTGTTCAACCAGTACAAGAATTAAAAGCAAATAACCAAACTCTTCTTGAGTTTGGTATCTTCTGCACAACATCTTGTTTTGTTTAGACGGCTGTTTACAACAAAAACTTTCTTCCTTAGTTTGTATGGTTCTGACTTTAGGATTCTAGCTGTATTACCCTTTGTAATTAGGAAGGCTATGTTGACTGACTTAAATTTGTCACTTCCAGTATTACAAGGAGTTTTGGTTAAACGCCCAAAGAAAAACTAAAGTAAACTGCATCTGAACTGCCAGTACTGTTTTTGACCTTATTTTAGAATGGATTTATGAAAAGAATGTGATTAATTTGAGATGTAGCTGTTTGTCATCGTGGAACTCTGTGTGGGTGACCTGAGAGCTCTTTATACAGTAGGAGTAAACTGCTTATTTCAAAGTAATGTTGAGCAAATTTAGCTATGATGTTGAAATATAAAATATCTGGAAAAGGCTGTAGAAGGGAATGTTTGGTGGGGGGCATTCAAAATGAGATGAGGAAAAAGGTGTAAAACCACTTTTGCTTAGCTACCCTGAATATGACACTCCTTAGGAGAAAACATAATGTAATAAACGTACTGTAGGGTGCTAATACTTTCATCCATTTAGGTTTAATATCTTCATTCATACTAATGTATATAGTTCTAGGTATTTTATATACTAGACTATTTAGCAAGTCATGCTACTTTCCATATTTTTATACAAAGTACTGTGTTCATTTTCAAAGCGTGGTTTCAGTTGTATTTAATATCTTCAAGGGCATTCTAAAGGTAAATACCGTTTCACTCATCAAAATGGACTTCGATGAAGCAACTTGAATTTTGTTCCCAATTTTGCATTGTATTTTGTGTTGCCTTATTTCACCTACGTTTTTGTACTCAGTTTCTCCATTTGTAAAGTACTTCTACCTCACATGGTGTTGAGACTAAATACATTGATTTTGTATAGTGCTTCTCCTTTTTAAAAGAGAGAGTCAGCTATAGTTCTTCCTGATTCTCCTAGTACTTGACCAGTATACAATCTTAAGCGTGTCTGTTTCAAAGACTGAATCTTCCATGCTTTGGAAGCTCATTTCTGTAACTCTGAATTCTAGGAACTTGGATAAACTTATGTCTTACCTAGTTTGGGAGCATGAGGGCGAGCACAAAAGAGAAAGTAAGCTACCGCAGGGTGCTAGGATGGCACCACCACCAGGGTGACATCTAGTCCAAAGAGTTCTTTCTAAATGCACTGAATATATGGGTCTAATGATACAGAAATGCTGAAATGCTTCTGACAAACTGGTTAAGCACCCGTAGGCATTTTTAGGCATCTAGATATTTTGGAGATAATCTCTTGATTTAATCTTAATCTCTTGATCTGCAATTTAAAAAATAAAAGTGCCATAATCTTTCCAAAACACTTAATGTACTCGTTCCCTTGGGTAGGTAATAAATGCAAAGTATTAGTCTTGTCCTAGTGCTAGGATTAGTAGCCAGCCTTACATCCTTCCAGCTAAACAGCTGGAGGTTGTTACTTAATTTAGGTCTAAAACATTATTTGATACTGCTGTAGTTGATAGCAGATTTATTAGGTAGGTATATGTTATCAGTAACATTAAGAAATGCTTTATGAAAGTGTCTTGTTCCCTCTGAAATATTAAGTAATATTTTGTTTGTCTGGTGCTGTGCACAGGAGCTGGTGGGAACTAGAAAGAGGACAGAGGCAATGAAGTGCCAGAGTGGTAAATTTTGCTTCTGGCCCATTCTTGCATTAGCCTGCTTTCACAGTGGCTCTTCCAGGCTGGGCTAGGTTTTTTTAGCAGCTGCAGCCCTCTCCCAAGGCAGTTTCTTATATTCTGAACTGTTCTCCACTTCCTTCTGATGGTGGACTTGGGTTCATTATTTGTGCATGTATGCTGTATCGTGCAGAAGGGAGTTGCCCAAGAGCGGGGTGGTTGTTGCAGAATAGTGTGTCTGGCCCAAAGTCTGTTCCTAATCCTTCCCGACAAGAAGGAAGGTTAGGAGCATGTATAGGTAGTCGGAGGTGTCAGCTATGATTTACGTATAACATAAACAGTGTGCTGTATATCCTATCACGTTGTGGCGGTGGGGGGAAGGTGTAAAGTGCAAAGTTCTTTTTTGCCACCAAAATGTTACTTTTGCTCTAACTGGAAAGCTTTGACTCTGCTGGCATGAGTAAAGAAAAATGGGAACATTTTGAGACTTCGATGAACACATGAAGCACATGGCTGCAGCATCGGAGAGCCACGTATGAACAGTGTAAGTGTAAATATATTATGTGCTGTTGTGTCTGTATCCACCCATTCTGCATTCACTGAATTGTGATGCTGAGATTTAGATGAATGACAGGAGAGAAAGGAATACCACGTAAAACTAAGGAAGTTGAAAATCACTTAGATTTTCTTGGCCAAGATGAAAATAGTAACAGATGACTTGTGAGCTCTCTCACTTTACCACGGATTTGTTTCAAAGATGAAGTGTTTTTCCCCCCCTCCCCTTCATAGGTCAGATTTAGCTACCTCAACATAGGTGTGCAGTTGTATTTCAAATGGGTTGGCTAGCCAGGGCACAAGTGTGGAATTGGCAGCTATCGCACTTGCCACATTCTGGAGCGTTAGCTGGATACAGTGGGGCATCTGAGGTGGGACCAGTACTTACACTTAGGTAACTGAATCTCTTCCACTGATCTGTCAGAACTTGGTAATTGGTTTTAGGAGGGTGCCAGTGGTACCTCTTCACTATGGGGAGGAAAGTATATCACCTCGGTAAATATTTTGCAAAAGATTTCTGGTATCTAAGAAACCTACCAGACCAGTGTAAGTTAACTGAACTGGTCTTGTTTTGTTTTTATCAACCTGTGAGTGGTTCTGTATTAAAACTAATAAGAGACACTGGCTGGCGGTTATACCAAGGTTTGGTAACGCTTTTTGCTGGTTAGTTCAAATTAAACAAGCTACTTAAGAAACAGAGTTCTCCATTATGTTTATCTGTATCACAAATACTGTACTGCCCTGCAAACCACTCACAGTTAAAATTCAGGTTGGTTACCTAGTTGAAGTATAAGAAACTAGATTTTAAGGAAGCAAAGGTGGAGAAAACTTCACTTTAATTTTTTGTAAATGCCAAAGTGATGACTGCTGCTTTGCTTAATGTTATGCATAGAAATGAGGTTATTCTTAATAAAAGTGGATGCTAGTTTCCTATTGTTTCTGATGGAACTGAAGTCAAGTTTAAAATGGAATAAAAACTATGGGTGGATAGAGTGGTTGCTCTCCATGGTCTGCATGCAACCCCTGACCTAGAGTAGCTCTCCAGCACTATGCTGTATATCCGAGCCTTTGGGCTCAGAGATTATCCAAAAGCAGTTTTTCCACTGAAGATAGTCCTCTGGGTTTTTTTGAAATGTTTCTGCTTCCATCCAGATGAGTGTGAAAACCTTATTAATGGAGCAAAACATTTCTTAAGAGAGCAGGGACACTGTATTCCAGGCAGCAAGGATCACATCTCTCCTTCGCAGCAAGGACTCACGCCTCTCTTCCACATCCACGTAGAATGCTGAAGTCCTCATCATTCAGGGTACCACAGCTGGATTTTAAGTACACTCTTCATAGCATGGGACTTGCAACAACTGTTGGGATGCTACAGAGGTTTGGAGGACCAGTGTTAAGAACTGTGATTCTAGTTAACTTCATGTGGAAACTCAACTTACTCCAAAGCGGAATGAACCCCCGCAGGAGAGCTTGTTCAGTTTATTCCTTTCCTTTCTCCCTTCCTTTTCTCCCACCAGTTCTGTCCGTGAAAATGAAAGGTAAAAGGGATCCCTTTACTGCCCATCCCTGTTTGTACAGAAGGTCTCACTATCTTATAGACTAGCATGTAGTTAGTGATAAAAGATGCAGAAGGGTCTTCCTAGTGCCATGTTCCAAGTTCTCTTCCACTCAGATCTTGCTGTGTAACAGGCAAGAGAATCACTCACTACCTTAAATTTGCCATAAAGAAAAATACAGGAAAAATGCATTTACTGGAATCTTTAAAATGAAGGTCAGTCACATTAGTAACTTCTGTAGAAACATGAACCTGCTAAAATAGGGAAATGTCGGATTAATGACAACTGTGGTCATACAGCTGCTTTAAAGGAGCAGAAGTCTGGGTTGCTGTTGAAGCTTGGACCTATCCTGCTCCTGGATGCTTGTTCCACATACCTCTTGTATCAGCCCCAGTGCTTGTACAGCCCCAGTGCAGTGAATCAGATGAGGGAACGGGTTTGAAAAACTTAATTTGTTTGTTTGTTTTAGAAATGAGAGAAGCAGATGAAAGACAGTCTTTTCTGTTGGCAGCTTACATTTAAAACGAAGTTTCTGTCATGAGGTTTCGGGTGACAGGGAAGATGGGAAATTCTGTTTTGCTTTCCCCAGGTAGACAATAACCTTTTTGTTTCCTCAGATACCTAACGTAACTTAAGACTTTGTATGCATGACTTTGCACCCTATCTCCATTAAACTAATACTACATCCCAGCCTATATGCATGTATCTATAGATCTATGAAGTCACACTGTCAACACAGTCTGAGCTGGGATATTTTAACTGTAATACTGTAATTCCAAGTAGTAAAAATACAAGTGAATGATGGACAAAATAAACCCAAAACATCTCTGTTTTTCCTTCCCCCAAATTCTGGTGGTTTCCACTGCTTAATTATTTTTAGGAATTATTCTGGTGAGCTGATTAAAGAAAGGAGACACACCTGAGAGTATCTGTGGAGTATCTGCATTTTGGTTGGTTGTATAACAAGAGAGCATTTCCCAGAGTTGTGGCGGTGGTGGTGCTGTTAACAGCTTAGGTTGGCTTTCAGAGCCCTGGTTTCACAAAAATGTGGGGAGAAAGAGTCATTAGCTTAATTTCATACTGAAATTTTCTCTAAGGCCTTAGTATGTATATACTTATGTTACTTACACTATTGCATGTAAGTAACACTACCTCACTAGAAAAAGATCAGTGAATGCTGTACAGAAACTAAATAGAGCAATTCTGTAATGCAGAAAAGACACAAGGCTAAGAGCTTGTATTTGTGCATGATGCTTATTGGGGTTCCTTCTTTGAAGAAACGGCTACAAAACACTGAGAAAGATATAAAGTTTTACAAGGATGGGTAGGCTTAGATTCAACAAAAGTGTAGGATGATGTTTTGGTTTGTTGCATTGTATACCTTAAAAAGAAGAGGTTTTAGGAGAAGTTGATTTGTAATCATACCTATAAAAGCAAAAAGACATTGCTTCTTTAACCAGCACCTTCGCTCTAACACACAGGACTAGTTCCTAAAAGTAAAAGTTTAAGCTCTGCATAATCACCAGAGCCATGTGGTTATATACTGGTGTATGAAGTTTGTTGTAGGAGTTAAATATACCTAATGGTGGAGCAGGTAGCTATTCGGACGAGAGGATCGTTTTGTAGTTCATTTTTCAGAGTGCTCTCCCAATGTCTTATGGGGAACTCTCTTAAATTAGCCAAAATAAAATGTGGTGGGGGAAAAAATGAGGGTGATTAGAGGGTCAGCTAGTTTAACAGTTGTTACATTAGCTTCTGTCTCACCCTGTTCTCCTGTTGAGGTACTGAGCGGTTTTGAACAGCCTAACAGGGAAGGAGGTTTGACCTATCATACAGTATTTTGTATTGGCTCAAGTTGAACTAGAGCATTGTTAAAGGGTACAATGCTGGCTGAAGACATTGCTGTGCCAGGCTGCATTACTTCAATATTTGAGAAGGCAGCATGATGTAATGCATCATGCTTCTTTAATACAAATAAGTAGATATCTTGCGCAATGGTACGAAGTTAAGGTGCTGTGTCAGTAATTATTTCTGAGACTTCAGTATGTATTTAGGAAATGCCATTTCTAGCCAAACCTCAGATTTTGTTCTGAAGGGGTAAAGCACGAATTTTCAATTAACATCTTTACTGATTTTGTTCTAGTATATACAAAATCCAAAAGCATTTTAAAATTATGGTTTTGTTGCCTTAGTTTTGTAGTACTTTCAAAAGTTCCTTCTAGCTAACTGCTGGAGAAAGAAATTTCTACTGTTTCTCCATGCTGAGTCGTCTTGGCGATGGCCTCAGTATTGCCTACGTGAAAGATTTAAACTTCTGCCCCCATCCTGTTGGCCTGCTGGTTTCCCATCAGTGCTTCCGCCAGCGTAATGCCCGGCTATGCACGCCCCTGCCGTTCTGGGTCGCTTCTTGCTGCAAGGCCAGGGCTAAACATTTACAAAGCTTCAAACAGCTACCCTCTCTTAATAATAATAATCACAACAACAATACATTGCACAAACTGCTGGTTTCCAGACCCTGTCACCTCCTGACCATACGATGGCGCTTGTGCATGCGTGATACGTTCAGTTGCCTTTTTACTGCAATCCCCAGACTCTCTGTACACCACTTGTCATTCATCAGTTCTTCCATTGCCATAATTATTTTGGCACAGCTGGCTTAATAGCTGATGTTCACTTAGCATGTTGCTAAAATTATAAATGTGCTCTGGCTTCGTGTTGCTGCTCTTGTTTGTGTAAAGCTACATCTATATGTGCGCATCTAACTTCCTAAACGTCTCCAGTCCATCATACTGGCATAGTAAAAGTGCTTGTTTTGCATCTTTCCAGACTAAACCCAGGTAGAATAAACATTTTTAGAGAGTTTTTGGTATGCAGTGAGTATTATTTCAGCTGTGACAGTCAAAACTGTATGTAAGGGATACAAGCATGTAAATAAGTTCTCCTCCTTTCTTACCTTGAAAGGATTAAAACCCAAACAAACAAGTCTCCTAACATGGGCAGTGTGCAAGGAAGAAGGAATAGGCAAGAGAATTTTGGTGCCAAGGAACAGACATCTTGTCAGAAGGAACTACCTCAAATATTTAAATAAATACTTATTCTTCGATGTCTTTTATAAAATACAAGGAACTAGAACACCATACTCAAGCATGGATGAAAATTGTCAAAATATTTTATTTGAAATAATGTTAATATATATGATATTTACTTGTGTTGGGGAAGGCTTCACTAAGAATTTGCAGGGTATGCATTTATAAAACACCAACTTTTCATCTCAAGCAATTGCTTCTAAAGCCTAGTATACTTTTTCTAATATTTCAGTACATTTGCAAAAAAAAGTTACGATTCACAAATTAAGTCTCATGTACCACAGTCCTAAGGATTCAAATGAATCAGGGTACCAGCTCTCCTTTATTGCCTCTTTGTGGACATTTGTAAATGAATCTAACCTACTAGACAGGATTCGTTATGTTATTTAGAGTGTCTCTTCCCCTGCCAAACATTACACCATTCTATGTTTAGTGATTTCTGTGTATTTAGTTTACAAGGAAGACCTGAAAAGCATTTTCTCCTGCACATGTGCCTTAAGGTTTCCGATTCATTTTTCTTCCTGTTTTTGCTTAAGCATCTATTCGACTATGTCATCTATTATAATCTTAAAATATTTCATTTGCAATGTAGTCCTCGCTACTACACATACAGAATTAACAGTCTCAGCTTTCGCAAGTTTCATTCAAGAAGCTTTTTTTACCTCGGTGAGTAGCATTGGGCATGCAGAAGTAGAATATTTTTCTTCTGTACTTCTTCCTGCCTACGGCCAAAATGCTTTTGATAATATAAAGTTTAGCAACAAGTATTTTTCTTTCTTTAAATTGTCTCCCATTTATTCCTTTGGCAGTAATTGTATACAACTTAATCCTTTATAAATGTAACATGGAGCCATACTTTTCACCAAAAAACAGTATGAGAGCATAATTAGTCCTTCCACAGCAATAGCAAGCATTCATGTATCCTCCATATGGTTTTGGCTTCTTGCCTCTTGCCTAGTTGTCTGATAATACGTGTGTTAAACATGCTGGGCCAGCGAATGGCGGTACACCCTGTGAACCACGTATGTGTACACAAATTGTCCTGTTAATACCAGCGGGACCATTATGCACTTAAAGGTTAGCTTGTGCTTTAAGTGTTTTGGAAACTGTGATCTTAAATTACTTCCATTTTCCTGAAGGCCTAATTCTTCCTTTACGTTACTTGCCACTTCACGCTGTTTCCACTTCATGCTGTGAGCACACAGTTTGTGTGTTCATGCTGGGAATTTATTTTTGCAGTTAAAACTTCACGTTTGTTTTCGAAAGGATGTTGAGCTTTATGGGATGGTGTCTGTTTTGACACGCAATGTCACAGAAAAGCGGACTCTCCGTACTTACCAGTGCAACCTGGCAGCTTACAGACTCTTGAAAAGCTGCTGCACATATTCAGCAGATCACAAACACCCATCAATTTAAGTAGACCGCAGAGTCTATATCTCAGGTCAGGTGAGGACAGGGAGAGACGAGGGGCTTCTTCAGAGAACCCCTTACTTTTAGTTTAGATTTAATTTGTGCTTTGCTTCTTCCTTTTGCTCCATTCTTAATTTGGGTCCTGTTGGTCCAATCCTATATGACAGTTTCGAGTAATAAGATGTATTTTTATGTACAGATTAGAAAAGAGATTGCTCATATCTGCCAGAGGAACTCAGTTTTTCAGTTTTACATAGGATCTTTGACCTGAGGGTTTCAAAGTAGCCTTGTGGCTCACCCAGAGCACAGTTAATGTAGCCACTGAAGAGTTTTGCTGGGAAGAGAGCAAATAACGCAGCTTTCAACCGACAAATACAAGCCTAAGGATCAGTGTTGCCTTTATTGCCACTCTAGCAGCAAATTTTGTTCCTATTAAAGTCTCACTGAAAAGAGGGTTTGTCCTTCAGTGTAATGGTTTGTTTTGTAATGCCCTGCTGTCTTGTTAAACTATTTATTAGAGAAACAGGGAGGGGCTGGCACAGTCCTATTTCAATGCTTATGTAGTCACTGAAGCAGATAGCCCTCAGGGCCATCTACAACTTTGTTAGCCAAGAAAACAGGAATACCTTTTAACTGTTTGAATCTTCTCTAGCCTTTCTTTTTCAAGATCTATCAGTGCTGACTTTCAGCAACGTATCGGGTTGAATGTTTACTAGTCCTTTCACCTTTATTACATGTACTCACCAACAACTCTGGAGGCAGTATCTTTGATTCATTGACAAATAAGGCAAATGAAAGGTGAGCCTACAGAATTATAGGGTAAATCGTGGATTTTTTTTTTTACCTTTCCCCCCTAAAACAATGAGAGTTTAAACCAAGAGGATGTTATTTGAAATTGTAGAATAAATAATTAACCTCCTTACCCAATTAAAAATTCCTTTAAGCTTGCACAGCACCTAATAAGGAAGCACTAGAAATAAAATTGCCTGTGGAACCCTACCTTTAACAACTAAGTAATAAGAGGTCTACTGAATATTTGTAAACCAAGATATTTTAAAGATTTTAATGCAGCCAAATAACTTGTCAGTTCTCCAGAGGATGCCAGAGACCCCTGCTCAACACAAGGACCACCCTGCTGTTTAAAAGTAAGATCTTTTTTAAAAATTTTTTTCTTTCTGTAACTTTTCAATTAAAAAAAAAAATCTTTTCTTTTTCTTATGTTTTTGTTTTGTTTTGTTTTGTTTTTAACAAGGGAAAAAAAAATCTGCATTTTGATCTCAGGCAGCTGAAAAAACCATGTCTGGAATCTTCCCAAAAAATTCAGTTTGAGGCCAACACCCCTTATGGAAAATTTCAGACTTGTGAAAGCTGGCAAAGTTTTATGAGCAACCAAAAACCTGTATAATACAAAACGTCGGACAACTTCAAAATAAATGACACCATGCTGCACATTGCTAATGTTTTTAAATAGAGAGGTTATCTGAGATAGATACACAACTGTAGAGATTTCATATTGGCCTTATAACATTTTCACTAATTTAAACCTATTAGGTCAGTTCAAACCTATTGTTTTGTATGACACCACCATAGGAAAGACTGTAAATATCTGGACCCTCTTCTGATCTTTATAACTATCCAAGTGCAAGGTCCTGCACCTGGGTCGGGGCAACCCCCTGTATCAATACAGGCTGGGGGATGAAGGGATTGAGAGCAGCCCTGCCGAGAAGGACTTGGGGGTACTGGTGGATGAAAAGCTGGACATGAGCCAGCAATGTGTGCTCGCAGCCCAGAAGGCCAACCGCATCCTGGGCTGCATCAAAAGAAGCGTGGCCAGCAGGTCGAGGGAGGTGATTCTTCCCCTCTGCTCTGCTCTGGTGAGACCCCACCTGCAGTACTGCGTCCAGCTCTGGAGCCCTCAGCACAAGAAAGACATGGGCCTGTTGGAGCAGGTCCAGAGGAGGGCCACAGAAATGATCAGAGGGATGGAACGTCTCTCCTCTGAAGAAAGGCTGAGAGAGTTGGGGTTATTCAGCCTGGAGAAGAGAAGGCTTTGGGGAGACCTTATTGCAGCCTTTCAGTACCTAAAGGGGGCTTATAAGAAAGACAACAGCAAACTTTTTGGCAGGGCCTGTTGCGCCAGGACAAGGGGGAATGGTTTTAAACTAAAAGAGGGTAGATTCAGACTAGATATAAGGAAGACATTTTTCACAATGAGGGTGGTGAAACACTGGCACAGGTTGCCCAGAGAGGTGGTAGATGCCCCATCCCTGGAAACATTCAAGGTCAGGTTGGACGGGGCTCTGAGCAACCTGATCTAGTCGAAGATGTCCCTGCCCATGGCAGGGGGGGTGGACTAGATGACCTTTAAAGGTCCCTTCCAACCCAAACTATTCTATGATTCTTGTATAGCACAGCACAGGCAGACTGAACATGAGCATTTTGCATTCCTTTTCTGGGTCCAAACACAGCCAGTGCTTCCACCAGGCTGTTCTTTACATTGGATACAGTTCTCTAAAATGCATAATAATATTTCAATAAAAAACATGTCAGCTGGCAGCCTAGTAATTTTGAACACATATTTAATTACTCTTTTTTATAAGTAGGAACCATTAGAAGCTCTGTCCAAATTCGAGTCTATTTTTCAGATCACAAGCAACACTGACAAACAGGATATTCTCAGATCACATTTCATTGTTCAGCCTGTGTATTTCCCACTCCTTTGCTACTCAATATCCCAGCCTTTTCATGACAAACTTCCTTCAAATGAACACATTGCCATGCTTCTTTCATAGATTTTTCCTCTGATACCTTATTTTTCAGCATTACACAGATCCCAGCAATGTCTACATTGGGACTTGGGAAAATTATGTTTTATGCCATGAAAACCTTCTTTGAAAGATTTCTGGTTATTTGGTAAGCATTTTAATGGCAGTTTCTTCCAAAGAATTTTGTGTACTGATACATGATTGTTCAGGTCAATCTTTGTTTCATTACTTCATTCATTGTAACTAGTTTTCTCATCAAAAGAAAGTATTTCTTACAGCTTCATTGGTCTTCCTTTGCACTCAAGCCTTTGGCTCCCAAGCATTTTGGCTGCCTGTACGCACAGGCATTTCAGTCAGCATCACAACTTTGGTTGTCTAAATTTGTCCTAGATTTGGAGACTGACAGACATAGTCAAATTCAGCCACGCTACTGAATAAAACAGGAGAGCACTTCTGGTCTTAGAGGTGATTATCGAGCTATACCATGGAGTGGCTCAGTATCCCTGAGTGCCTTTGGCACTTTCGTCCCCAAGCTCGATGGGTTGAAGCGAGTCGGTGGCTTCATGCTGCACGTGTTGGTATGGGCTGTAATGTGCCCGTCTTAGTGGCCCAGCCATTTAGAATCATAGAATCATTAAGTTGGAAA
>NW_009231023.1:0-20119 GCF_000690835.1 Fulmarus glacialis | reverse complement strand
CGTGGCAGGGCCGCGCGCCGGGGGGCCCTGCTGAGCGCAGGAGGTACAGGCACCGTTGCCGCCAGCTGGAGGGATGAGCTTTATGTGGACGGCAGAAAATTTGACAGGAGCGGTAGGATGTAGGAATGGCAGTCGCTAGCAGCATTGTATTTGGTCCCACTGCGGCTGTCATGATGGTAATTAATCAAAGGAGCTGCTGTATGCATGTGTGGTGGGGGCTTTGCGCGTACCCCTCTCTGTGCCCATTTCACGCCCTCACTGAGCCGTGAGCAGCTTCTGTCTTCGTTGTATTAATTTGCTGCATGGGAGGAACATGTAGGGTGTTAATGTGATGGATTCGTGTTTTAGCTCTTTCCAGCTTTCAGCTCATGATACTTCAGCAAGCCCCTAATAATAGTGTTTGCAATTGCACATCGTTTGTGCAGCCAAACTGACAGCCAGGGGTGAATTTGAGATGGGACTGTGGTGCTTTCTACAGCAATATGGCTTCTTCCCTTATTAACAAATACTGAAACATACTGGCAGAGTAATGGTACCCACTTCATGTAGGATACGTGATGTAAAGGCAGACCTGGTTGCTGCGCTCTGGCCTTCCCCTTCCCCTTGTGCCGGGGTGAATTCCCGCCCAGCCACGGCACTGGTCCTTTGAGACCTCATCGGTTCTTCTGCAGTAGAGGGAGGTTATAGCCAGACCGGCCCTTCGCATTACTTCGCTACACAAGGCGGACAAAAGCTGGTCCTGGTGCAAAAGGGAAGGCAGGGGCGTGCAGGTAGAGGAGGGGCGGACGGGAAGATGAGCTCTGGCTGCCAGGGAGTCACATCCTGACTCTGGCGTGATCATTATCAACAGCTCTTTTTTTGCAGTCCTAACAGATAATCATCTTCATACACGAGGAGTTTTAATCCACAGATCATTAATTCAGTAGAAAAAGTGACAGCCTCTGGTTCGTGTGAAAATTTACTATCAAGGGGTTATCTCAAGTTGTTCTTGATCTTTTTAGATCCTTGCTTCCTTGCGTCTTCTAACGTATCATACTTCTTAAGGAAAGTTTATTTTCCTTGCCTTCAAAATACCATAGAGCTCCAACTTTCCATACTTACTAGCTGTTTCTCTTTGCTGTCACAACTTGTCTCCAGCAGCCTGCACTGAAATATTAATGGCCTTGTGCTACTGTATTAGGATTACTTTTTTAAAAAATAGGCAATATCTGTGATTCTGTTGAAAATTTAGGAAGGATTTACTATTTTAAAGAAATAGGTATTTAACACTATCATGTTACCCAACTTGTCTTCCAAAAAACAGTAATGCACACATTTTGTAAGAAACAGAAATATTCTGTTTAATAATAATACACTAGCAGCTGTGTACAAGAAAGTGTAGTATACAGCTGCTGTTGTTTTTTGACACAATGTATTTTTTTCACAAAAAAAGGTCTGTAAAAGACAAAACATCTGGATGAATGTCTGGACTATTGTTTTGTTTCTAAAGCATTCAATACTGCTTCATTACTCTTAGAGAAGTTACCTATTTTTAGGAATTCTTTCATGCAGAAAAACATGTTAAAAATGAGAATTCCCTGAAACACAAACAAAATTTTTGGGAGGGACAGGGAGATTTTACACAGTACACGTCTGCAGTTTGCTGTACTGATCATCTATGTATTTGTTCAAAATCTCATCTGTCTGTGGTTTGATTTATGGGAAAGGCACACTAAGGAGGATTGAAATTCAACTAGGTAAAGTATCGGCATGTATATTGGATCTGGTGGCACAGACATGTCCGTGCTGGGGACATAAAATAGTTAAGCAAAAGAAACCAACTCTTCCCAGAGGAAGTAAGATAAAAATTAAGAAAGAGTAGTGAAGTTGGAACTATGCCTTTGGTTTTTTGTTGTGGGTTGGTTTGTTTTGTTTTGTTTTGTTTTAAATCCCTTCTGCGTTTGCAAATCCAACTGCTGCTTCCCACTTTCAGACACGGCCTGTCTGACTGTGCCCAAAGAGGGGAGAAAGAAGCAGAGAGAAAAGAGGTGGGAACGGGAACACGCAATGTAACCATGCAGACAGGTGCCACTGTCTGCCCTGGCAAGGGTGAGAAGAAGTGAAGAGGAATTTCCTTCTTTCCCAGATTAAGGCCACAGCAGCAGTGGTGTAGGGATGTGACAGTTTGATGAAAGATGCTTCACTTAACATGGTACCAGGTCAAACTGTTTAAAGGTGCACTTCTTTTAGCACACTGATTAGAGTTACTGCCTGTGTGACAGAAAAAGAATAGTCCAATGCAATATATCCTTAGGCTCAATCCCATTTTCTTCTCTTTTTTTTTAGGTTTCAGCCGAGCAGCACTACCGTTTGGTTTGGTTAGGAGGGAGCTCTCCTGCGAAGGCTACTCCATTGACCTCCGGTGTCCAGGAAGCGATGTTATTATGATAGAAAGTGCTAACTATGGACGGACAGATGACAAGATTTGTGATGCTGACCCCTTCCAGATGGAGAACACAGAATGCTTCCTTCCAGATGCCTACAAAATTATGACACAAAGGTAAAAATACATGTATCATTTTGAGGACTAAAGAGGAAAAATGCCTGAATTAATATGGTGAGAGGTATATACTGTAGGAAATGCTGAGTTGTAGTTGCCAGTTTGCTCTTGAGGTAATATTTTTTCTATCTAGTAATATTAGAAGGAAATAAAAACTACCGGTTGCAATTAGCGAGGTTTTTTTTTAAATTCCATGAGCAAAAGTTAAAAAGCAGGAAGATAACTGCAGGGAGAATGGAACAATTCACTTATTTGGAGATTCCGTGTGTCCAAATGGCGGCTGCATTTTTCCGTAACTCCTGCATTCCCTGGCAAAGTTACACATTTCCTAGGAATGCAGTAAATCATTGCCGTAGTTCCCACCTGTAAAATGCATCCAATGGAAAATGCCGGAATGATTAAATGCCAGGATGATTATATGTCATTATACACGTTGTGTACAGAAGCATATATGCATATAAGCACAAGTTACATTATGTCTTATTAACAGCGATTGTCATTCAGAGAAGACAGTCAGAAGAGCCAATAAAAGTAGTTTTAGTACAAAAGGTGCATCAGAACTAAGATTCACAAAAATTCCTGTGCTACAGGCTGCATACGGGCAGCAGTCACCTAGTACTGACAATTGTGGAGATGTCAGCACAAATCAGTCACTGGCATTGTCACTGGCTTAAACTACAAGCCTGAATAAGTTCAGGATTGGTGGGAAGTTTTCCTCCCAGTGCATTTTTCCTAGGGTGAGGAATCTGAACAAAAAGGGGATCAGAATAACCTGGGAGCTTTCTGGTGCATGTACACAGATGTGTCAAATGAAATATGCAAGTTGTCCTGCGTGCTGTGCTCCCTCTACTGTGTTCTGTTTGAACATGGTAGCACTCAGTAACATATAGTCACGTCTTAAAAATAATCTTCCATTTTGATTTCCCAATTCACTCAAGTTGTAGTGAGTGTGACTCTTACAATTTTTTTACATTTTCATATGAATACATGGATGTCCTCTACTTCTGTAGTCAAATATTTGGGCTGGATGTCAGGCTTCAATTTCAAATGCTGGAGGTAAATTAAGGATATCAGGCCTTTTATTCTTGTTCTGTGTTCAACCTGTGACTTGTTCCGTGATCAGTAAGGGAAAGGCTCCATTGCTACGCTAGTAAAAAAGTAATATAACTTCTCTAAATTATGTTTGAATTATCTTTTTGTGGTTCTAGTTCGTTGTTGTTAATTAGATCAAGCCAGATTTCCATTGAGACTGCAGCAGCAGTGTCATCATCCTCTAATCTGTCAACTCCCTTTGAAACCACCTTCAATTGCTTTTGTAAATGTAGTGCCTCTCTGTAGACTTCCTTGTGTAAAATGCATGTTGTGTTTTGATCAAAGTCCTCCTTATGTTCATTGCAAATATACAGATTAAGGTAGTCAGAGACAAATATAGAGGCACAATCTTGCTTAAAGTGACATCAAACTGTTACTGGAAGGCTGAAATTTCTATCCTCCCCCTTCAGTTAATCAACTGTAAGTTTATGATCGCAGAGAGTATTTTTAAACTTCCGCAATCTTCCACTCTTACCCTTTTTTCAACAGAATAAAATGAAGATGTGATCACATGTATGACATTGTTTCAGAATATCTATGCTCAGAGAGAGTTTTTCATTTTTGTACTTTTTTTTTTTGTCTGAACAAATGGCAAAGATCATTTGACACTTTGCTTTCTATTTTTGCCTGGCATTTATAGTAATTTGGAAGTTTGCTTCCGTAGTTTTCTTTCTCACATCCTGTCATAAAGTAGAAAAGGTGTCTCTTGCCTTGTTTAATCTTTTCTCAAAATTGCTCAATTTGTGCTATATTGCAAGCATAGAAGAACATTGCAAATTTCTTATGAAATATTGAAAGTTCTTGTATCTCATTTATTTATAACTGCATTGGTGATCATAATTTTTTGTTGTCTAAGGCAAACTGTTGTTTGGTACTCAGCACATGTCCTTGATCTGATATCTAAAAGTATCACATCAGCTGTATTTTGATGGCAGCAATTGCATAGAAAAAAATCTTACCTGAAGGACTATCAGATTCATTGGTTTTCTTTTTTTTTTTTTCTTTTTTTTTTTTTTTAAAACTGACTAGAAAAAAACAATCTGTTAGAACATTTGATCACAGGGAAAACTTTTCTTCCGTACCTTTAGAAATAAGCAGCAATAGTTTCTACGTTGCTACTTAAAATCTTGCAGTGTTTACTTTTGAGGACTAATGACATGTTTTTATCACTTCAGCCAACAATGTTTTTACCACTGTGTTTGACCACTCAATTCAGTTTAGACCTGCAGTTAAATGTAATTCCACGGCAATTATTAAATACTCATCATTCATTTGCAACATTACTCCCCAGCTTTTGCACAGCAACTACATTTACTGCAGTTACAAAGTGAAAACACTAGCTTAATGAGATCAATACTGTGAAATCCGAAGATTGAAAAATAAGATGTTTCCAGTTTAACACAAAGCCATGTAATCACATGCCTGCTCCCCTTCCAGAGAATTTGAGATACTAGCACACAAACTTTGCCAGTGTCCACTGATGCATCAGCTCCTCTTTCTCAGAACAAGCTGCTACTTAATCTTTTCTCTCTCCCTTTTCTTTCTTTGCTGCAGTTCTCAAAAGACTTTTAACTTAATACTTTCCTAGGAAGCCTGACTAGAACACTAATGACTTCATCGCTTTGCCTTTACCTTTGTAAAGTAGTTATTAAATTTTTAGTCCCTGATTGAAATTACATCCCAATTACTTTAGAATAAAGTCTTTCAGATGTATTTAGATTCCATGTAAACTTCAGACTGGCACAGTTAAAATTAAAGCTTTGAAGAAAAAGGCTAGACCTTTAGAAAATCCCTTCCCCTTTCACACTTCTCTGATAATTAACCCCAGCGTTTGCATACAGTCAGGTTTGAGAGATCCTACCATGCGCTAAAGTTGAGTATAGAAATGAGCTTATTTCTAGAATACTTGGTGAGGGAGTAGTGTAAGTGAGTGGCAGAGGACCCACGTTTTGGGCAGTTAAATCTTAAAATAGTCAAGCTCCTTGGTGCTCCACTGCCCTTTAGCAGGGACAAATCTCCTCTGTTTCCTCTTCATTTAAAAAGAAATTAAATGAACAGGGAAGCAGAAGATGCAAAGCAGCCTGAGGAGATTGCTCTAGTTGCTCGCTCATGAAGTGTGTGTTTGTGTGGCTGTAGCCAGAAACTGTCATGAGACTTTGAAGTTGATAAGGCTAACTAGTACTGCTCTTTACAGACACAGCAGAGGTTTGAAATTTAACATGATGAAATTTACTTATGACCTAGTCTTAAGTCCACTTCCATTGTAAGTGGATTGCATGAGTTATATTCAAACTGCCTGTGCATTTATGGGGACTTTCTGCCTCCAGCGTCAACTTCAAAGTCCCGCTCTACAACTGCAGGTGGATGGGCCATAGGTTTTTGTTAGGACAGGCACTAAGGGTTACATAGATACCACATAGTGTTTGGATTCTTGTTTTATTAGCTTAAAATAATAACAGATATTGAAAAGTACTTGTAAATACATACTTAAAATACATTTCAAAGGCAAAAGCGTATTATGTATGTAATTTCATAGTGGAACGATAAGCTGCTAAAATGTGGTTTTGCATGCTGAGACCTTTCTCTTCTGAATTAAAAATAAGCTTTTTTTAGTAGGACTCATTTTTCCTAGTCCTAAACTTTTTGTTTAGGAAAAGTTCCCAATTATTTTAAAGATTAGACACCATAACTATCTTTGTGATTCCAGTACAGTGCAATTAGATGATATTTTTTGCCTGTGTGTATTTAAATAAATACTTGGGTAGTGTTGCAGATAATAATTTTGAATAATATAATTTTAAATCTTGAGAAATCCAATATTAAAAAAATGTCAGGTCCATTCCAAGCTGTACATCTTATTTTTTTAAGTAATTTACAGTTATAGCTATTGGTGGGGCTTGCTACAATATTAACATTTTGTACTTAAAGAAAATACAGCCTTTTAGCTCTGAATCTATGGAATCATTTACTTAAACGCAAAATTCATTTAATGTTGACAGCCAAATTAATGATAACTTCAGAAAGAAAACATTGTTTCCCTCCTAAAAAAGGCTAAAATACCTTGAATTTTTAAATAGGAACTTCTGATCTGTGTTCTGATAGAGAGAGCATAGTTGTGATCATTAAAAAGAGGAAAAATTGAAAATGTTTAAAACTACAGACTTTGCAGACCATGCAAACATCCACATTGAAAAATATAATCTCACAGTTGGTATATTCAGTTTATTTTTGATCTGCAACATAAAGGAGGTTACATCAGTCCTGCACTAAAATGGCCTTGAAATTCTATTTTCATCTGCAATTTATACTATAATTGTAGCTTTATGTGATCTTTACATCTTTACTAAACATATTTAATCAGTATAATTTTGCTTTTTAAATATGCACAAACAAAGCAAACCTCATTATAATACGTAAGCATAAATATAAAAATGTGTTAGGTATAACAGATGAACTTAGGGAACTGTAATTTTTTGAAATAACCTTCCTTTTTAAAACATTGCTACAGAAAAGTTAAAGGATTAAAAGGGGAATAAATCCTCTTCAGCAGTGAGTGTTTTTTCTGTTGCACGTATCCTGTCCTATCTATAGCACATGCAACACATGTACCTTCGATTACCATGTCCATCATGACACCAGTGAAGAGTTCATGCTTGGGTTTTTGTTACCATGAACTTTTCGCACATGGTAATACTCTTAACCTGTTACATCCATCATCTGTCTGCAAGACAGCTGCGCTTAAACGGAGGGTCTTCAAAATGTAAGCAAAGTGCCTCCTGCCCCACAGAGTGATCAAGGGAAAGCTGAAGGAAGCAGCGTATCCATTCCTTCTCCTGAGACTTTATTTTGTTCTTAATCCTTCCCAATGGGAGAGTGGGAGAATGGAGGTACGCATTCTTTTCCACCTATTCACATGTCTAACATATATGTCATTTTGAAAAATCCTATATATAAATGAGAGTGAGACATTTTTGAAAGGAAACAAAATGAGTTCTCTGAAGAAGATGCATCTCTCAAGCCCTCCGTCTTGTTCCTACTTGTCAGGTCTGCAGGGGAAACATTGCCATACCGTATAGTGTCCGTTCAAGTGAAAACAAGTTTGGCCTGTTCCATAATGTGAGTGAATGAAGAAAATCTTCCGCTGGACTCCAGGCTTGGATGGACAGTGGGTAAATCTCCTCTAACTGATAAATCTCACTCATCGGAGTGAAAAGGCGTGGCCAAAAGCAAACCTTGTACAGGATGTCTTTGCTGGTAGAAGGCAAAACCTGCTGTGGGGTCACTGCAGAGCTGAATTCAAGCCTTTACAAGACTTCCAAACAAAGAATCATTTTAGTAACTCAAAAATAGCTTCCTCAGACAGGGCCCACGGTTCATTCTGTGTTTAAACTATAGCACGCTTCAGATTTGCGTTTCTTAATGTGACTTAAAACAGTTTTTATGGGCAGGATTTTGTCCTCTGCCATTCACAAATGACTGTGATTGTGGTAATGGCGCACTTTACTTCAGGGGTCTGCCAGGCTTAGACAAGGGCTCTGCTGACCCCTGCTGCTATCCTTTCTTTTTCCCTTGCTTTTCCTTCTGCACACGAAGATTGCCTCCCTTTGCCAAAGATACTATGTAGTGAAAACTGCCTCAGAACAAGAGATATACCTAGCCTTTTTCTACTTTCTGGTCATTAAAAGCTTGTGTATCTGTCCTTTTCGTGTTAGGGAAATACCGGTGTTGATGATAGGATATCACAGGCTGATGTGGGTAAGGTATGTTCTCGGAATTTATGCATATCGGAGTTCCTGTGGTACTGATGCTTATCTCATGTATGAGGTCCTATCTTTTTTTAAGCATCCTTTAAAAATGAAGGCTTCTACTCCTCTGAAACAGGCATAGGTCTTAGTGCAGTGGTCACTCCCGTGAGTATTTTAATGTAGCAGAAGCTTAAAATGCTCTCTATTTTTAAACTAAGCTTTTCACAATACCAGGCCATGGCCAGATTGATTTTTGTTTTGTTTTGTTTTGTTTTCTATGTGTTAGTCACAAGACTTAGTTATGACTCAAATGTAAAGAAAAAAGCAGAAATACACATAGCCTATTTTCATAACCACAGAGCCTAGAATATTCATGAAGCATACCATAGTCCTTGGCTTTATTTCAGAAAAAAACAGTTACACCCATGACTTATCTGGCATTGTGCACTTCCACTATCATTAATTCTTAATATGAAAGTAGTAGGTCTAGTTTACTCATTAAAAATAGGGGGGTTTATTAACAGGGTTGTTCCATCATGGCATTGCTTAGTAAATTAAATACAAATCCTCATATTACGAGGTTCTGAGCAGTCAGGTACGGTGAAATAGCTGTCAGTGGTACTTGATCATCTTTCTGCGGTGTGTTCTATTATTATTTTCTGCAGAAGAAATTATATTACACGTGTGCAAGCACATAACACGCGCGTGTTCCTGTAATCACGGCATTGGACAAGCTACAAAGGAAACAAGAAAAGGATCATTCATACCAACTAATGACATTTAAAATTTAGATTTAGTTTACTTCAAAAGAGATTGGATTCATTATTTTACCAGGGTGTAGCTTGATATTTTATTTAGTGTTTTCATATCTTATATTTAAGTTGTTCTCTTCACTTTATTATTGGCAAAAACACTGTCAAATTCTTCTTAAGTCAGTGTATATCTTATCTGGCAGGATGGTATATACACATTCATCAGTCTTTCCTTGCTGTTCATGGGTGAAAATAAATGTAAATAACTATACGTACGTATATATACATTTTTAAGTATTACATGCTGTTTCTTGCATATTTGAGCATCATATAAAATACATGCTTCAGGCTGTGATTTTCTGTTTGGTTTTTCTTTTTTCTGATTTCTGAAATGGGCTCTACTAGGTGTACATACTGTTTAGCATACAGTTAATCGTATACTATATGTTCGGCGTATGTAATTACCTCTCTTGGTAATTTACTAATATTTTTGAGAACTTGACTGAGATAACAGTGCTTAACCTTCAACATCTTTGAGTTGAATGTTGTGTTCTCTTGGATGAATTTGTATGAATTTTAGATAGTTTCTAGTCTAACCAAGGTAAGTTCCTGGTTTAGTTGCACTCAGAACTTTATTATTAAAAAATTCTGATTTACTTATATATTACTGTGCCAAATTTAGTTCATATAGAATAATACCGTAATAATTGCAGCCTATTAATTCCTCCCACCCCAATATATCCTCTATAATACTTAGCCAAAACAGCTACATTATCTGATAAGTTGATTTAGGACTTTATACATGTGTTCATATAGCCATTTATCTCAACCCTTGCTGAGGAGGCCTTTATTAAGCTGTGATGACTGCTGAATATGAAATGTAACCAAGATTATTTTTTTATTCAAATATGATTTAAATATTCATCAAAGAGGAGTTATGCTTGAAACTGACAGAGACTATTAACATCAAAAAATATAATTAACTGCACTGGGTATCATGAAGCAGAGTTAGCCAAATAGCCGAGAGGTCTAATTGCTCCGGAGTCTGAGAAGCAATAGTTTTATTTTATACTGTTGCTGTGGAATTAATAGTGATGTGGTTTCCTGTGCGAGGCAATTAAAAGCTGCTTGTTAAGGTTCATTGCATTATAGGAAATCCGTTGAATATCACTTAGTAAACAGAACTGACATGGAAAAGGTACATGAAGATGGGCAGAGCAGGGTATAGATCGTAAATTAGGACAGATTAATATGAATTAAATATATGTAAGTAAATTATGAGTACTTTTTAGTGTTATAAAGTCAGCAGTAGCGATGAAAATGAAAAGTTTTCATTAGTAACACAAAGGAAATAGAATTTAAAGATTATTACAGTGAAGCTGTTTAATTCAGAGGAAAGAAATAGAAGAGTAACACGGGTTTAAGAATTAAAAGGTAGCTACAGAGTGGTATAGAGAAATGAGCAGATCTCATATTCTGGAAATTTCCTTCTGCCACAGAATAATCTCCAACTTATAATAAAAAGAACCTTCTGACCTTTGTGGCTCAATTAAGCTTTTTAGTTGAATTCAACACGTAAAAACTTCTTTACTGAATCCCATAGATTCTGCCTGTGCCCAGTCTATACAGTCTAAAAAGGGGTGGCCATATTCATGGCATTTTGATGTTAATGAGGTTGCTGAAATGGAAGAGTTTAAGGATCAAAGATACAAGCAATAACAGTATTTTACAGCATTTCTTTTTTTTCTCTCTAATAATAAAATTGCAATCTAATTGCTTAATAAATGGGCCATCATTACTGAAAGACATAGCTAATTCCCCGCTTGGCATTTTATTTTCTACATATTGCACAGCAATAATTAGCAAAGATACTATGGCCAGTATGAAAGAGGTCTTTTTTTTTTTTTTTCTTTCATATAATAACTGTGAATGAAAGGAATTTGCCTCTATGTTCTTTAATTCAGTATGATAGTCAACTTCTATGTTTTTTAAGAAGCAATCTTAAAAACTAGTGTCGTACTGGTAAAATAAAATCAAACAAAGAATTCAGCTAGAATTCCTGTTTTATGTAACGATTGGCTGCCTGCTTCATACATTATTTAGCATACTTACCCTGTTTATATCAGTGACATAAGAGTGCGTGCTACTTTCTCGGAGTACTGTCTTTGCCGCTTCACAGCACAGTGCCTTGTACTTCCAGGCTTGCACATGGTGTTAGCAGATATTTAAAGCACTTCAGCCTAACATTTTATAGGTCATGATGAACTGAGCCTATAAAACAAGTTACTGCAATGAAGTTAATGCAGTCTTAAGAGTGTTACATAGACCGAGTACTCAGTATTCAGTATATTTTTAGCCTGCCGTAGACACATCAATGGGGAGGAAAGGTTCTTATCATGTAGAATTTTTCCATGTCAAACCTGCTTTATAATACACTTGCAGAATCTTTGCTACAGATTTACTATTGAAAGCTGTATTTTTTTCCAGGTTTTCACTATAATACAGCAGCTATCAGAACCTTTGAATTTCAATTTCTTCTAGCACATATGCACGTGTGGGCACACACACACACACACACAAAAAACAGGTCCTGTTACATTTTTAAAAGAAATTAGGTAGCAGAATCATTTCATTGAGTAAGCTGCCCTGACCAAAGTCATACAGTTTGAACACCTTACGGGAAGAAGTCTTATTACTTCTTAATGACACTGAGATCTATAACGTTTCATCTGGCAAGATATATATTTTGTCGTATTTGCAAAGGCATCTACGCTCCTAGTAATCTGTGATCCTTAACCTTACTGTTCATTGCTTCTCAGATATCTTGCTTCTTGTGATATATATCTATATGATGAAGGAGCAATTTTGAAATGTATTTAATACACACGTTTTTCCAGCACTGTAAAATTGTTGTTTCACCATAACTCCGATTTTGTGCTCCTTTTCCTCTATTTAACACATTAATTTAGGCTGAGTTGGAAGCATAACAATAACGTGACAATTCTGAACCCATAACCTTTCCCTGTTTACTGAATTTCTTAAGAGCATTAAACTGAACTGTGCTATTACACTTTGTGAAGCTGTAGGTGTTTTCTCATCTAGGATGTAGTAGCACTGATACTGCCTTCAGTATATTATTCTAGTGCCAACATCACTGGTGGGCATGAAAAACATCATTTACTTTGTATATTTAGCTTTCTTAGATAATTTTGCTGCCTTTGTGACAGAGATACAGCAAAAGAACACCTCCTGGAGTCGCATTTAAAACAGGAGCACTTTGGATAATGTGCTGTAGACAGAACACATAGGAGTTAGTGCTCAGTTATCATGCATGCCATCAGCAATGCCTTGTTGCTTTCTTATCAGTCACTTCCTGCTGTCAGCCCAGTGCTTATTTCAATAGAAAAGGATTTGCATCAAATGTAGTACAGTATTATGTATGGCTAACATGGGGTTTTTAATTGTGCAGGCACATGAGACTCCTTCAGTGGTAGACAGTTTGATAAAAGGATTAGATCATGACTGTTTTTGACACAATTAAAGATTATCTGTGCATTGACAGAGTCAAGCCAGTGAATTTTCTGATGTGTTTTTTACAGAGGTTGAATCTGCTTGACTTGCATAAAAACCAACCACAGAATACTCAAGATTTTTGCAAATGTAAAAACAAGCAAACAAAAGCAGCCCCCTAAACTTTGTTGGGCTTAAAACTGGAAGTTCCAGGAATCAGAAGGTTCACAGCTCAAGTCAGTAACTTAATCACTTAACTTCAAATCGCGAAGAAGAAAGTGGGATTGTGCTTTCCAAGTTAGAGCAGAAGGATACTTTTGCAGGGGAAGTCCTATACCTTGAAGCCCTGCAAGCTTTCCAGATGATAATTGGATCCAGACATCACTGTGGGTAATGAATAACAGTGCTTTTTGTGACAGGCATTCCTCTCAGAAGAAAAGAAAGTATTTGTAGTGAGGACTCTCAGACACATTTTAATAGGAAATGACACCACTGTTACAGAGTTGATTAAAGACCTACCAAGGGACAGCACTTCTGGAAAAAATCAGCAGATGAAGTAAGAAAAGTTGTAATTTTATTATTAGTTATTGGTTAAATATATATAACTTTAAAGCCATGAAATCCGCATTAAAAATTATGAGAAAAAGGACCGTACCATCTTGCTAGCAGATTGCGCTTTTATAAATCTTGTAAAATAACCAAGTTGTCTTTTGGCCTCTTGCTCAGTATTTTGCTTTGAGTTCTGTTGAGCCGTAGAAATGAGTCACTCTGTAGCACTGTGGAATTGGTAGATATGCAGCAGCGGGCACATGGCCTCTGTTGGTGAAAATTACAACCCAAAAAGGGGATATTCCCCAAGGCAAGTTTACAAAAAACAATTTATTCTTTTTCACCCTGTAAAACTCATCTTACATGCAGGATCTCTTGCATTATAACAAACTCTAATCCTCTGAGTAGGTAATTAACGGACCAGAAAAGCCATTTGTGGAAAGAAAGAGCCATAAGGGTGAAAAATACTTCTCCACTGAATGATCTTTAAGGAGTAAATAATTACAAGAGTGAGAGGTTTGGGATGACCAATCTAAATCTGAACATAATTAGGATGAACACAGTTTGAAAATCGAAGCAGTTGGCATGTGCAACAATTCTCATATCAGAAGACTAATTAAATATTTAAAAGCCCAAACCCCCTCACTATTCACAGAAAAATAACCTGCCACAAAAGGGTCTGTAACTTTGCAGATAATTAGGAAGGGTTACAGGGGGAAAAAGCACAGATTGGCTCCAAGGTTCTGCAAGGTCACGTCTTATTATGGTGTATCTTTTATATGGTCTGATAACAAGTTTCTTGCTAATTTAATCTAAGTAGGGCATCCCATAGCGATTTCCCATTTCCCTTGTTAAAAATGTGATAAATTTTCTATATGCAAACTGCAATAGGTGAACATTTTTATAAATAATTGCTCCTAATTGATACAGGCTATAATATTTTTAATTATTCAAGGGGAATGCATGTGTTAAAGTTCAGTTAGGGTTGCCCCCACCACACCCCCCATTTGAAATTGTCCTCATCCTGTCCACTGCAGAGGGCAACCAAAGGACCCTATGAAATCATGTTGCCTCGGTGGCCTGTTCTGTAAATCAGTAAGTCTTACTTTCATGTTAGAGCTAAGATACATTTATGTTGAATATCCATTTCTGCAAACAGAAGAGCTGTGTTAAACTCGGAAGACCCATGGTGAGTCAAGCTGAATTTGCATTGAACTGATCTGGAGGTCCAGTCGAAGCGTTAACACTAAAAGCATACCAAGGCTTCTACATTTCAGAAGTTGCAGTAACAAATCAGACCTGTCATTTGAAATACCTTATTTTAGTAATTAAAGTGGGTGATTTTTTAAAATGTATTTAAGATCTGTGCAAATTAACATGACGGATAAAGCTACACATTTTCAGTATTGTAATTTTTCAAGTTACTCATTTAATAATGACTCAGAAGCTGTCTTAAGTTACATAACTTTTAACGTTATGAATATGCTGCATGCCAAGCCATGAGTAAAAAAGATCGACAGTGCTGCAAAAAAAGAGTTTTAAAGGGTTTTTACTCTTATCCTATGCTCTCTACCTGGGAGTCTCTTCTGCAAGTTTGTTGCAGCGTTGTGCCTAAGGATCATACACTGTGCTTCAGGACTTTCATTTGGATTTTCTATACACTCTGCTCTAGCACTGTGCCTCAGAAATAAACGCCCCTTCGTAAAGCTCTGATATTATTACCCAACCCTATGTTTCTCCCCTGAAACCTGCTCAACCCACAAGGCGTGATGCTGCACTCACGCTCACTCAGTGTGAATAATCTGTGTAAATTGCTCAGATATTACAATGCTGCACTACTAAAATTTTCATTAGTAAATAAGCATAGCTGCAGGCTATTTATTTTGTCTAAATGGTGAAACATTTAACTGGATCTTTTGAACTGATTACTTCTCAGCAGTGCGGATCTGCTTGGCTTAGTTGGTGTACTAAGACATACACTGCCTGTAATCCCATGCTGCATTTTGCTTGCAAATACGCATGCATATAAATAATATGACAAGATTATGAATATGACTTTATTTCTATTTCTTCTTCCTCAGGTGGGATTGCATTAGAAACATTCTCTGTGAAAAGCAGGTCTCTTCTGCTTCATACTGTTACAAGGTTTGGGTTTGGCTTGCAGCTACGCAAACCTCACCAGGAGATTGTTCCGTTTACTTTGCACACTTCATTGCATCTTTTGATACCTACTTTTCCTGTCCTTGCTTTACAGTCAGCTCCTCACACGCTTTGGTGGTTCTAGTAGGCCTTCCACATACGTGGTAGAAGGTAGTGGGGATAGAAAGATGGGATTATAAAAGCACTTAAAAAATTAGCGAGAAGAGGCAGGAGTTATGTATTCCACTGGAATCTACATTTCCTTTTCCTTTTTTGTTTTTTTTTTCCTCCCTCTTTTATCTGCTGCTTCAGTTTCAGGTTAATAATAACCCCGTAACAATAGCGTTTGCACCAATAAACAACGTACTGAAACAAGAATGAATTGTAACAAGAAAAAAGTATCTCTGATAGCTTAGATGTGAGTAAGAGAGAAGATTTGTCTTTTTAACAGTGACTGCTTTGAACTTACAGAACATGAATACTAAAAGGCAAATGGGTCATAACTAAATGCATTAAAATTTTAAGAAGAGGTTGAAAGCAAGAAATGCTCTGTTAAATTACTTTGCCATACAAGTCTGATACACGTTCATTGATAGTGAATCAAACTGGGTAATCCTAAGAAAGGGCCTGTGGGAGTTGCGTGTTTTCTGTTGTGTTTTATTGTCTATTTGGAGTTTTCATCCTTAATGCATACCCTTAGACTCCCACAAGATTACATTGTATAAAGAAAACACAATTAAATATTATTGCATATTTATTGGGCAAACGGAAACAATGCTATGGTGTACCTTCTACAATATTAATTATGCACTATTTAGCTTCTTTATGTCATGTTTATTCAGGAAGATTCAACAAATCATCGATATTATATTTAAAAAGAAAGTAGAAACAATTTTCTCAGGTTTTTTACCCCAAAATATTTTTCATCCGAAGCCACCAGGTTTATTGCTGTAGTGGTCACATTGCCAAGTGCACAGAAACTCCCAAGGCTGGGTTGTGAATTTTCAAACAAATTTCTAGCATACCTTACTGCTTCAGCGGTCACAGGAAGATCTCCAATATTTAAACACAATTCTTACGGCCAAATTCTGCTTTCATATGTGCTCATGTATCTCCCATTTTTTTCTTAGATTATGAAAACTACCACCACAGCTCACGAAATCTGTTTTCCCTTTGAGCTAGGTAAAATTGGTGCAATTTTTTTTTTTTTTTGCATGTTCGTTCCCCCATAATAGTTTTAGGGATTCTAACGTCAAAATAATTTTTAGAAAATCTTATACACGAGTAAGCAAAATTGCCAGTGTGGCATCGTGGGTTTTTTAAAAGCCAGTTGCAGGATTACATGTCTGTCTTCAATGAAGCATGGCTCTGTAAGGGATGCATGCGCTCACTCTTCCTGCATGGGTAGGGTTCTGCTACTGCTGCTGCGGTTGCTGGAGCGCTATGGATATTGCCGTAATGGCTGGCCAATGCTGTTTCAAATCAGGGCTTTATAGCAAGGCTGGGGTTTTTTAGCAGGTCTTTTTTTCAGGCTTTGGTTAGGCCCAATTTGCTAACGCATTAGGTTTCAGTGTGTGATAATGTATTTCTTGTGAGGTGAATTTGAAACTCAGAATTTAAATACATGCCTTTAAATAATTTTATCTACTGTGGTATGTGTGTGTGTGCATATGTATGTATTTATACACCCCTAAAATAAAATCTCTGTTCTCTGGCTATTTTATATGTAAGTTTTATACATACTTTTTAAGACCAAATTGATAAAACATAGCATTTAAGTAATATCTGACATCTTCATACATATGTAACTTTGGGTTTAATAACAGGAGTGGAGGTCTAGTGAATATGCATACGAAAACAGAAGCACATCTTACGTGGCAGTTGTAGACCTTTAGGAATACATATGTAAAGACAGGCATTTACTCTGGGTAAAGAAGTTCACGAATTTTTCAATTTAAAATGTGCTGTTGTTAAAAGTCAATACACGATGAGTAGTCATCCCACATTCCCATCTCTTTTTACTCAGACTGCAGCTCACCCAGGGTGAATAAGGAACAAGAAGACCATATGGAATATGTGGTGCTACAACTCAGAGTTTATGTGCTTCAGGTGGTGTTTAAGCAGGTTGCTGCAGGCGATATGCAGGAACATGTCATCATGTTAGCTTTTAAGTATTTAATCAATATGCTGAAAGAGAAATAGTATCAGATCTGACTTAAATGTTTCAAAACATACCAAGATAGTTTTTTTTTAATGTATTGACAATTTAATTAAAAATGAATTTTATTTATTAAACATGGCTTTATACTGTATCTTTTATTTTTCTTTTAACAGTCAAGTACACGTGACTGTGTTCTGTGTTTGCCAGTTTTACCTTACTTAATGAAACACTGCATTCACAGAAATGCAGCATTAGGAATACCCAAAATTATTTTGATAGCCCATTTCTGGCTAGACGTTAACTCATATCCTTTTCAAAATAACTTCAATGTTTCTTTTATGTTACTATTTTTGCCAAAGTTATTTATGCAAAACAAAAGCATTTGAAGGATAAATTGTATGTAGACAAGTTCCTACATACCTTAACTTTGCAAACCACTTCGAAAGGAACTGTGTGTATCTTTATGTGACTGATATGACTTACCCATAAAGATGACCTCTTCCCTCAGTCAATCTGTTTGATCTGTGTAATGCTAAAATCTTTCCGGAATCTGCTTCTCAGATTCCAGTATTTCACTTTCTGTTCCAGTCTTAATACACTGTTTTTCATTTTAGTGCTGGAGTATTTGTTCAAGTCCATAGATTTTGCATTTTTAATCTTCCTTAGAACAGTGGTGAATAATGGCCCTTGGCAGGAGATAATGAAATTTTCTTAATTTATATTTTCAAGCAGAAGCTTCAATTGGAAATGGCATCCTATGGCCTGGAGACATAGCTCTAGTGCAAGTTTCAGGGGAGCTGTAATAATAATGCAGTGCCAGCAGTGACGGGGAATGATAGGACAGTGAAGAAGTAATTTAAGAAAGAAAGGAGAATGTACCAAAGCTTTATTGTAGCATATCTAATGATCTGCTGAAGATTCCCAATAGCTTTTGGAGCATGACAGGAGAAACTAATGTTATCTTGCCAAAACAGAAGCCCCTGCTTAATCAGCAGAACAAGATTATTGATTAAAACACCTCAGACAATAGATTGCACATGGAATCTCATCTCCATACATTGCACGTGGAAAAGTGCAATAATGAGCATAAGATAATAAAAAAAGAGCAAAAGCAATTTGTTGGGAATTGTACAAGTCAAGATTAGAGTTGAAATGCAAACAAATTATCACGGAAAGTACAGCTGCCCTTAAAGCTGGGCACCGAAGGGGATGGATGCAGCAGGGACATGCTACATCGTGAGCAGAAGATACTTGCTAACAGCCCTACTGGAGCTCATTTACTTTCCTTTTTTTCTGTATTCATCTGAAATGTGAAAGGGCCATTCCTCATTTGCAGAGTCTTCTTCCTGAGGTGAAAGGAGTTCAGACATTGTACTGTAACTGTTAATTAAACACTCCATTTGATTTTTAGATTACTCAAGTGATGCATCTGCATTATGAAAATGTAACCTTTCTTCATTCATACTAAAATACTGAAGAAACGAGTGTTAAAGTACACGATTGCTCCTTGCATTCATGAGAATAGTGATACTTCCTACATTTCCCCATGCAAAACTCTTGCTGCTGCTAGCACAAGAGCCTGAATTATCATTCCTTCAGTGCTACAGTTAGTTTTTTCCTAACTAGGGTTTCAAATTTAATTCATATATTACCTTTCCTAAATCAACTGTTACTGAGTTTGTATAGAGTTCTTTGCAGATCTGCTTTATTTTCTTGTAAATGACAAAGTCATTATATCATAAATCTTTGTTAATATTGTGAATGTCTTAAGCGTGAAGACATTTCTCGGTGTGAGATCATGTGAATTTTAAGATTGTACATAAAAATCTGAGAATTTGTGTATTTTAATATATGCTAGGGAAGTATGCAGTTAACTAGATTACAGAACACTTAAATGGTGGTTAAAACCTACAGAAAACTTAAATACTAGATTACAGACACTGAAACACTACAGTATTTGTGATTTGACTTCTTATATTTGCAGAGATTAGAGCTGGCTTGTATCATGCCTTCAGTTGGAATAATCTAAAAGAGTTTGAATAGATGGACCAAACTAAAAGTATATTGTGTAGAAAAAATAACGTTGTTGAAAATGAATGAGGAGACTTAAAGTTATTTGCCAGTTAAGGTTTTTGGGGTTGGTTTTTTTTTCTTCCCCCTGGTCGTGTCTAGGCCAATTCTGCAAATCGCCAGGAACTTTATTTCCGCTATAGTCTTGTTTTGGAGAATCCCATGAAGCGGCCACACTCAGAAAGGGCTTGCCCATTACAAAAAGGAATGAAAACGGGTGGCAGGATGGAGTTGAAGGCTGTAACAGTGTAATATCCTCTTCACTGGGCGTAGTGTTTCTAAGTGTGTAAAGGTTTCTCAATGGTGAACGGTGAAGCTTGGCTATGGCAGTGGTGCGGTAGCTTTGACAATCTGTAGCTGTGTAGGATAATCTGCTGTTTAGTGCTATTTTATGGAGAGTGGAGTATCTTTTGTCCAAAATACCAGACAGAATTCAGTGTTTCTTGTCTTACAGAAGCTCAGCTAAAACCTTTATCAGTTTGTAAAATGGTCTTTGCAGGCAGCAGCAGAACTGTAGGACAATAACTAATAGAGAAGTTAGTATCCCTGGTTTTACGGGGGG
>NW_009231022.1:0-720 GCF_000690835.1 Fulmarus glacialis | reverse complement strand
ATCCCATCCGGCCCCATAGACTCGTAAGCATCCAGGTGGTGTAGTAGGTCGTTAACTTTTTCCTCTTGGATTATGGGGGGTTCATCCTGCTCTTTGTCCCTGTCTTCCAGCTCAGGGGGCTGAGTGGCCTGAGGATAACTGCTCTGACTATTAAAGACTGAGGCAAAGAAGGCATTAAGTACCTCAGCCTTATCCTCATCCTTGGTGACAATGTTCCCCCCCCGCATCCAATAAAGGATGGAGATTCTCCTTGGCTCTCCTTTTGTCATTAATATACAGTGGACAGGTTGGGTTCTAGCTGGACTTTTGCCTTTCTAATTTCCACTCTGCATGACCTAACGAGATCCCTGTACTCTTCCTGAGTTGCCTGTCCCTTCTGGCAATTATCTTAAAAGGAGCAGTTCATTAAAAAAGGTGAAATGAAGTTCTAATTTTTAATCTTGATTTGTAATCCATTTCATTAAAGCTGAGAGTAAAAAATTAGGTAACTTAAAGGATGTGCTCCACCAGGGTTTGGGGGAATGAAGGTGAGATTTATATTATGGATGAGACTCCTTTTGTCTCATCACAAATCTAATAGGCATAATTTTTTTCTGGATTTTATAGAATGAAGGACAACATGCTTAAAGCTGAAAATATGAAACCCCTATAATGTTAATTATTTATGATAACTATACATTCAAATATTGTTAATCATAGAACACCAGATTGGAAGGGACC
>NW_009231021.1:0-1282 GCF_000690835.1 Fulmarus glacialis | reverse complement strand
TCATACAGTTGGCCTCAGCCCATCAATCCTATGCTATTTCTCTCTGAGAAGTGGAGGAGGAAGAGGAATGAGACAAATATGTATCGGGTTTTTTTCAGATAATTATATGTCTCCCATTGTCTATGTGGTGATGTCCCAGAAACTGGGCTGATATACACCACCTACATACGAATGGCATCCCTGGCTCTTTTACGTGTGTTGTGGTATACCAGTATATCTCGTATACACTTCTGACAGCTGCAACTGCTTATTAGCTTAGCTTGATAGGATTTTTCTTGTAGTCAGATCCCTTAACAACTTCACATGGCTTGTTTGTAGAACAGTGACCACATTGTCAAGGGAATTTTCTTTCATTGCCAAAAAGCAATCCCTAAACTGTTGTCTTCCCACCATACATGAACCTGTTTCAAGCTTAGGATAAGTAAAATCAATATCTAGGTTTTGTTATAGCTATCCTTCCCTTCTTTGCTGGTTGGTATGTTTGTTTGTTTGTTTTCTTAAGGTAGAAGTTTTATATCTTTTGGTTCTGTAAGGCCATAGTGAAGCACTTTGTTCCACTGGGAAGAAGATTGTTCCCTTGAGACTTGCACTCACTTTTAGCCTGCAGAGCTATGAGATACTGGACTGTAAAGCTGTGGCATTTTTATGAATAGAAATACTATTTTAGATCATTTAAAGACATTTCTGTGGCTCCCTCTGGGCACTGTACAGTCAAACTAAGATTCAAAAATAGATCCAATTAAATTTTTAAAGACTGAAACATTTGCAATGTTTTTGCTTATGCTAAGAAAATCCAATGTCAGGTTGTAAATACATGTGGGAAATGGGGATTTCAGCTGAACAAAAATGAAAAAAAAAAAAAGAAAATAATTTTTAAAAAGTAACTTACTCTAAAATCTAACCCAAATGTCAGGGTAAATAGAGTTCTTAAATTCCCTTATATAAGAGTAAATATATGTAACTGTTTTCTTCTTCCTTTATGGTACAGATATAAACCTCTCCCAATTTGTTTTTCAAGGTCAAAAAATCCATTTGAAAGAAGATGTAAAAAGATACCCCAGAGAAAGTTACTCTTTAAATACAAGCCCAGCTATTATCCACTGAGGATTAGTGGACTATTTAAGGGCCAGAAATAAAAACTTTAGGAATATTTTCACACCTGTCCTACAAAACAACGAAATAAACAAGCATGCACCTAATTCTTCCGTAAAACTCAGTATTTTTCCCTACTGTTTGGTCTAAATTTGAGTAATGGAAAAAAGGAGAGTTTATCACTTGTGGA
>NW_009231020.1:0-3593 GCF_000690835.1 Fulmarus glacialis | reverse complement strand
AGCCCTGGGGAACACCGCTCATGACCGGAGAGGCTGTGGATGCTCCATCCCTGGAAGAGTTCAAGGCCAGGTTGGATGGGGCTTTGAGCAACCTTGCCCATGGCAGAGGGGTTGGAACTAGATGACCTTTAAAGGTCCCTTCCAACCCAAACTGTTCTATGATTTTATGATTCTATGATGATACCTTTCCCTGGGAACTGGCCTTATATGGCCATTGCTGGAAACAGGATGCTAGGCTAGGTATAAAATTTATACGATAAAAAATTAACACATTGTTATGTGTTATATTTTTATCCTTCTTTAAATGTGAACTGTTGTAGACAGTCTTACCAATGCACTGTACATAAATGTTATATTTGGAGACTACTACAGAATGGGAACCTCAGAAATCAAGATGTCTCTGTGGGACATGTCCAAGAAATATGAATTAGACAACCTTTCCCCTTCTATTTTTCACTTTTATTTTTTTCATGCAGTTACCTTTAACTCTTTTTTTCCAATTTTGTTTTGTTTCATGTTGTTTTAATTTCAGGGATAACACATAGAGAGGCATCACATGAATCCCCCAAAATGTGTCCCTGTCATTCACTAAAACATTACTATGAGATTCTAAGAAGAATGACTTTGTCAGAGTTATTGCAACTGAAAGTATCTTGAATCTGATTCAAAACTTGGAACGTTACAAGTTATTATGCATGCTGCAGGATTTTTTTTCCTTTTGAGAAAAAATATTTAGAATTCATGAGGTTCAATGAATTGATTGAGTTTGAAAAGTGCAAAGGATTTAGCAACAAGTCCTTCCCACACCCCCTTGGTCACACCACAAAATTCCCCTTTATTTGAACCAATACTATGCTTTGCAGATCAACACGCAGTGCTGCTAAAATGATGTCACTTAATCTACAGAGAGGTCTGGTTTTTTCACACCTCTGATAGAGCTACAGAGTCACCAATCTGTTCACCCTCCATGGGGTCTACAAGTAGATCCACAGTAGAGTCTCAGTCCTTTCATTCCAGGCTTTAATCCAGTATTAATCCAGGTCTAAAAATAAGCAATACTGAAGACACCAATCTGAACCTGAATATCACAGACAGTTGGTAGTTCAAGGGGAAAATATTGATTGATTCACATCATGTAATTAGAAGTGCTAACAGCCCCGGAGAGCTTTTGGACTCTTTGATTTGCCTTGAAGGAAACTAAGTATCATCCTCTTGGCATCTAAAGGTTTAAAGCATGTATTTGCAGCATAGTATACCCACATTAGTAGTAGACCGACCCATGTAAAGTTATAATTTGAGTGGAAACTTGAAAGAGCTTAAAAATAAAAAAAGAACTTAAGTGAATTAGTTACGATGTGACTGAGAAGCCAAGTTAGATTTCTGTATTTTTTCATAGGCTATTTGCCTATAACAGGAAAGGCTATTTTCTCTCTTTGTTGTTAAACCATCACTCTAAAATTACAATAGTGCATGTCACCTGCTATACATGTCTAGATTTTAAAGTAATTATATTTTAGTAAAGTTTTCAAATAAAAATTCCTTTTAGGTCATAATGTTGGACAACAGTAACCTATTTGTTATATTTTTGTGCCAAAATGCAACATAAAAAGCTACTTCAAAATTTCTTCTAAATATATAGTTACAAAATAATAATATAACTCTCTACATATAAACCCCTCAACTGATAGACTTGCTAGACTGAAAACCATATTCTGAGCTGTTTTTAACGAGTCCTACTAAAACAATTCAATATTAGACCTCCATTAGTTTAACAGACTGTTATGAAAAGCTCAATGTTTATTCTAAAATTGATGTTTTCCCATTTTATTCTGTTATAGAAAACTTTGCACGTTTTCCAACAGCACTAACAATCCGTCTTCACTTGTGTCTCTATAGAAATCTTTTAAATAGTTTTTTTCCTCCATGTAATCTAAATTTCTTCCAGCTTACCAATGTCCTTCTTGTACTTTAATGCCAGACTTGTGTGCCCACAGAAGTGATCTAACCAGGGTCACACAGAAACCATTATCTTGTTTGATCCAGGGCATGATGCCTTTGGACATCCACTTGTATGCATTGATCAATATCAGTTTCTTCTCCTTCCAATATGTCTCAGTTTCACTTTGGGAATTGCAAAAAACAAGGAAAGAGGATGTTTTATTACAAAGGACAGAGACATTAAGTCCTAGACACAAAATTCTAGCAGAAGATGCTAGGTCTTAAAGCCAGCATAGTATTTGGAAAAGAGAGCAAACAGGCAGTAATCATCTTTGTGTTTATAAGAAAACATACCAGTCTGCAAGATATTGAATTATTCCCTTGCGGTCAATTCAAGTTGAAGACACCTCTTTGAAGGACTTGGTTTATTATAAGCAACAGCAAATATAACAGTAAAATTAACTATCACTCAGATCAAAAAATGTGACATGAAAGAAACATCAATTAGGATATCACATCCACAGTGGGTGTTTTATGAAGTTTTCATGGGCTATTATGAATCTTATTGGATTGTGCATGGATATTTCCCTGACTTTCATTAGAGTAATAGACAAGTCAAAATTGTTCCAACATTATATATCTTGCCCAATGCTTCTGAGACCCCCATCTGAGATGTCCACAGATGCAGTACTGTTCAAATACTGTTGCCCAGTGCGTATTTGTATAAAATTGAAAACACTTTCATACCCTAAGAATGTAAATTATTTGCAATATTTCAGAAGTTATTAATGTGACTGCTAGCTATTCGTAGTCTACAAATGGTGCCTCTATGGTGCTTATTCTTACGTGTCAGGTGTTACAGATCACAAGAATTAAAATGAGACCTAAAGATCCTCTTAAGACAATATAGGAGTGTCTCCCGTCTTTATATATTTTCAGAATGAGTTCATTTCCAGCAGATGCCCTTCCAACAGTAATGAGCTACCAGGTTTTAATAGAACTTTTAAAAAGAAAGATAACAGTATCATATCTCTGTGTGTGTGTATATGCATGTTTAGTCCTCTGAATTTTGTGCTATGTTTTAATGGAATGAAAGCAATTAAGATGTTTTTAAAGACCAATAGGAAGAAATGTTGCTGTGTTAAGAAATACAGGCCAAAGAAAAAAGTCACTTTTAAAAATGCAGTTTATAACGTAGTGTGATTTTTTTTTTTTTTTTTTTTTTTCCCCATCTGGAAGCCAGCTTCCTGATACTGCTACAGTTGTAACTAATAAACTTTTTTTAAATAGTAGCATTTCTGGGTGTAGTGCAAATAAACAAGGTTTTTATTTCAAAACTGAGCTTTGAAAGTTAGAAAAATGGCATATTTTTATAAAATTTATCTCACTGAAAAAGTAATGATTTGTTTTGCTTTAAATTCTATAGTACTCCCATTGTTACAGCATTTCCTTTTCATTTATCATAATGCAGACTACTATGATTTGATTTATAGAACATTTTTCAAAAAAGGAACTATTTTGTAAAAAAACCAAAACCACAAGAGATTGGTAAAGAACACACATTCAGATGTGTTTCTTTCATGATCATTAAATATATTTAGAGAAAAAAAACTATCTAGTTATTTGTTTTGTTTTTCAAAAAGTCCTGGACTTCA
>NW_009231019.1:0-4427 GCF_000690835.1 Fulmarus glacialis | reverse complement strand
CTCCTGGCAGCAGTGCACTCGGGGCAGCGTCCTAAGGGGCTTTCCCTGCTGGCCTTAGGCAGGTTTCCCTGTGGGTGTGCGTTACCGGAGGCCTCATGGTGACGCTGGTACCTGAGAGGCAAATGCTGGAGCCGCTCTGGTAACCCCCCCGGAGCCTGTCCCTTTTTGGTAACTATTGCTTGCACAGGCCAGCTATGTGTATCTTTGAAATGTATTGAGAGTTGTTCATAAAAGCTTAACAAGAGAATTGTGCTTTAGTGACTGTAAACAAAAAGCTTCTGTTAATATGTCTTTGTAGTCTCTGATAACCCATTTAGTTCACAGACTTTTCTAAGTCTTTCTTAAATTCACCAACAATAGGTTTTTATTTTCTGCAGCTATTGATTTCAGTTTTTCCAGGCATGACTTGTCTTCCTACTGCATTCTGGATCAGCAAAGTGCAGAATTAATTACTGCTGAATCATAACAGAGTCTTATACAAAAGAATGCGAGTTACTTGCATAAGAAGCCGCAACCCCAGTGATACAGATTCTGCTTCTATGTGCTAATGTAACCTTCCTAAGCAGTTGTTCTCAACATCCTGGTTTTGAGTTCTCTGGACTGTCATTTCATGACTTATGGAAGTCACTGGGTCTCATATTCTCTTTTTTTTGGACAATGTTAAATATGTCTGCTTAAGATACAACTCTTGTTTTATGATGTTAATATATATTGAGTGTAGTGATATGATAAATCTAAAATAAATGTTTCCATATGCAGAATGGAGACTGATTGCAATCCTATGGAGTTACCCAATAATGCGGGGTTTGAAGAGGATTCTGATTATAGAGACTTTGAAGGAACAGATGTGAAAGATATGAGACTAGAAGCTGAAGCTGTTGTGAATGATGTTCTGTTCGCTGTCAGCAACATGTTTGTCTCAAAAACCCTTCCCTGTGCAGAGGATGTGGCATATATCAATGTGGAAACCAGGGAAAGGAACAGATACTGCCTGGAGCTCACCGAAGCAGGACTCAGGGTAAACTGATTTGTTTATAATTTCTTAATCCTCTTTGTTTTGAACAATGATCGTGTTCAAAAGGTGCGTAGAAAAATACTTCAGTGACACCAAAACAGCATACATACTCCTCTTGTACTTTTATGAAAGCCTGTTCTACGCGTTTTCTCCTAGAAAGTGGAACTTTAACTAGTTACTTCCAACAAAGCAAGAAGGGAAGTTGATGAAAAACCAGGCATTTATTTGAGACACAAAATGATGAAGATTGAAGCAGCAATTTGTTATAATTTGTATGTCAGTCTTTGGGTTTCTCGGGTACCTGGATAAGTCAGTAATACAGCATGTACAGAACTCCTTTTTGCACCATTTGTATTTTTTGTGCAAACATGTAGATGTAAGACTTCTTTTCAAAGGTTGTAATGATAGATTGTACTAATATTCTGAGTTTTGGACAAAAGGTATTTGAAACCATTTAAATACTGTATTACCACTAAGCCCCATAGTAGAAGGCACAGATTGTGATTTAAATCCAGTATCTTTTGTTCTCAGATTATCGTACTACCCTGACTGGCAAAATTAAATGTTGTGATATCTGTTCCCCATTGCAAGGTGATCCTAACCACAGAAATTTAACCAGTGATTTCTTTGTTGCAGGTAGTAGCTTATGATTTTGATCAGACTGATGACAGATTGCAAACTCCATACCATGAAACTGTCTACTCCTTATTGGACTCTCTCAGCCCTGCATATCGAGAGGTGTTTGGAAATGCATTACTACAAAGACTAGAAGCTTTGAAGAAAGATAGTCAGTCATGATTTACCCAGAAGTGAGGAAGGTTTAATGCTAGAAGGAATTCTTAGTATGAGGCACTGACATCTTTCTTAAAAACATAATCACAAACATCTTAAGCTTCATTTCTTGCATTACTATCTAATTCATGCTAGTACTATATAACATTTTGCTACAGTGGATTTGTGTATATCACAATGCTATTAAAAGCCACTTTGATAAATTGCAAAATTAGTAAACATTTTGTTTTCTTTTTTGTTGTAGGTGAGCAAGTAAGTTGCTTCTTACAACATTCAAAAAATTTGGTCTCTTTTTGAAATGTTATTATCCAAAACTCTAAAAAAATATAGAGAGACTGAATGTTATATATACAAGTAGTAATTTTTTTTGGTGTGTGCTTACTGATCATTTTCATATCTGCTTTTCAAAATAGAAGCTAACTACTTGCTCTACCCAATTAATGAAGAATAATTGGGAAAACTACTGTTCTGCAAAGAACAGAATTTCAGCTTGATTTGCTATACATAAATCTGAAAATTCTCAGCTTTGGGAACAAGAGAGATGGTTCTTGAACAGTTGAGCGTTGCTTATATACTAACAGTATCTGAGTTAAAAGCAAGGCTCAGTATTATTTGATCTGTCCTTGTCTATGGCAACCAGCAAACTCAAAATAATAAATGAGATGTACTGCTAATATATGAATGTATTGTCTGAATCGCAAATGAGTAAAGCACAGAATTAGGGTGTAATGGGCTACATTTCTTAAAGATGATGTTATATATGCTATATATATATATATGTATGCTATATTGTAACTGTTTGGGAGGCTTGGAAGACATTTTAGCCTGTTTACTATTCTGAATGTGTGTTTACATGATGTACAGGATATACCCAAGAGTATTTTTGCTTCAGCCTTTACTTTCTATAATACAGTACTTTGGTACTCCTGTTTTTCACATTTAATCCCTCAATTGTACAGCGTCCTCTCCTAATGAATACTAAGTAAGCACTGTAATGTTCATTGCATTGCATTGGTTTGAAACCAAAGGCTGTATGAAATTTGCTAAGACTAATACAAACTGGAAGATATAACTTGTATTTTCTACGTAAAAACTGGTACGAATCTCTTTATAAATCTATTGTTCTGCTGTAACTTTTCCAGTATATACTGAATGGTAGACTTTTTAATACAGTTTGTTAGAAATACCAGTACTGTTGAACTAACATTCTGTGACGTTCATACTTTTTGTATTCTTGTATTATTCAGTATTTGTGCGTCTTTATTTAAATAATCCTGCCATTATTCTGCCATGCTTTTGTGACAAGTACATGCAGTAGCTTTTTTGGAGCCACACTTAGGGATACATCAGTTCTCATGAAGTCACAGATTCCAGTGACTTTAGTAGAGCTATATTGACTTCTACTTGCAAAGGATTAGTCATATTAATTGAAGCCTAGTAGAGCTTTTGTAATAGCTTTGGGGTAGAGATGTGCAACTATGACTGACAAGACAACTGTAGTTAGCGCTTCAGTTTTCCAGAGCTGAATTTTGTGTTTATTTTACTATCTTTTTAGGTTGAAACTTCTGATATTAATCCTCTGCCCTAGGGTATGCTTCCACGCTCTAAAAATTGTTCATAGGCTCTCTTTTGCACACAGGTCTGTGGCACGTGGTTAGTCCTCTGTGAGGAGAATGTACTTTACCATATTTATATTTGAATATTTTCCCTTGCAACTAATTTACTTGTTCAATTTCAATGACTAAAGCATTAAATAAATGCACCAGTGTGTTGTAGTTTTTTTGGGGGGGGGGCAGTTACTGGAAAGGGGGGAGTGAACAACCAAAGTCGTCGTGCCCATAAAAAAATCTTAAATATCAAATAGTTAACAAGTATTTTAAAACCTTTGGCTGCAAACTTGTATCTGCTGAAACTTTGTCGTGAAAAAACAAGGTAGGTGATTGTAAAGAGGGACTTGGAAAGGAAGTGTTAGAAATACAAGTGGAAAAATGCCAAAGTAAATGTTACATTGCTAAGATTTTTTTTTTCTTCTTAGACATCTTTAAAATGATTTTTCATTTTGCATGCTTATTATAAACCTAAGCAGGTGTTTTGTAGGTGTTACCAGAAGAAACTTCTGTTGTTTCTGATAACGTACTGCAGTGTTAACTCAAAAATGGGAGAGCTATGTCATTCCGCTGTGTCTGGGTTTACGAGTATGAAGAAAATGCCTTCCAGTCTCTACGCTTACATGGAAGGAGCTTCTCCGGGGCACTGACAACGGAGAATTTCAATAGGTCGCCTTAGACTGTCAGTTGTTTTCATTATCCAAACCCCTGAATGAGTGCTGCTTGGGCTAATGCAGCTGTTAATCTGTGAATTACCTAAAAAGCCTCAAAGCCTGCCTGCTACTTGAAAGGATGTCTAATGACCTACTTAAAGCTATTTTTGTCTCAGCAGTCCTACGTACATTTCGTCCCGTTCGGCGTCTAGAAGTCACGAATAAATTCCCTACTTTACCGACTGCCGCTATCCCTGTTTGTCCTAGGATAGATTGAATTAGGTCTAAAAAACGAGTATACGTACGCACCGAACGCCTGTTTACGCTGACGGTGCTCCCTGCCGGGCGAACGGCCCGACC